>NW_015150806.1:500474-556313 GCF_000732505.1 Cyprinodon variegatus
GCCTGTACTTTGTTACTTTTACTTGAGTAAAGAAGTTTAATCAGTACTTCCACTTTTACCAGAGTATTTTTTAACACAAGTATCTGTACTTTTGCTCAAGTACGGAAAGTGAGTACTTTTGCCATCTCTGTCGATTACACCAATGCGCTTGTTCTCCGAAAAGGTTCCAAGTACCGGGTTTGATCCCCAAAGCTTCCACTATGGGTTCCTGAGCGAAACCCTTAACCCCTGATTGCGCCCCGGTCGCCACACAATGGCAGCCCACTGCTCCCCAAGGGGATGGGTCAAAATGCAATTCCCCATTGTGGGAAAAGAAAGAGATTTACATTACATTTACATGATCATCTCTGTTTGTGTTTTGAAGATCCCTTAAAATGTCTCCAAATGATGCGTTAACTCTAAATGATGTGTCTGACTCCACGTTTAGTCTGTTTCCCTGATTACAGTAAAATAAATATTATTTATTTTATTTATTTATAATATTATTTATTATATAAATATTTTACTAGATTGTATTTATAGAAACAGTTAAAGAGGATGTTTTATTTCAATGCCCCTTAACAAACCACATTTACTTTACGTTTATTTTATTTTCTGCTCTCATTCTTCCCTCATCCTGTTATTTATTATTTTTTTTCTATTTTGATTGGCAGATAGTGAACTACAATTACTACTATTCTCTTAATGCCTGGCTGCTGCTATGTCCCTGGTGGCTGTGTTTTGATTGGTCCATGGGCTGCGTGCCTCTCATTAAGTCGGCCACTGATTGGAGGGTGGTGTGGCTGCTGCTGCTCTGGTCTGTCCTGATAGGCTTGATAAACCAAGCCTTATGCTCACCGGACAGTCAGAGGAGGAGGTAAGCTGCCGCATATGTTTTCTGTCGATAAAGTTAACTATGTGTTAAGCTTTATTTGTCTTTAACTTCATTAGTCTTTAACTTCATTATAAGTTTAGTTTCACATCTACTGAAAAAAAGATACAAAAAACATATTAGTTGGTATTTTTTTAAGCTTCCATTTTCATTTAGTGTCTCAGTTTTTTCCTCTCTTCCCTTAAAGGACGCTGACGTTGGGCCTGGTGCTGTTAGTGGTCCCTTTTCTGCCTGCATGTAACATCTTCTTTAGAGTTGGGTTTGTCATTGCTGAGAGGGTGCTCTACCTGTCTTCAGCTGGATACTGCTTACTGTTGGCCTACTCCATCGGACACTGCAGCCACCGATGGATCAAATACAAGGTGTTGTGTTAATCCTCCACTTATTAAATAAGGGTTGGCCTTTTTAACAATAGATTTAAATCACTGACTTTGATCAGGTCACATGTTCTGGATTTGGTTTATTTAGTTGATTTCTGGGTTTAGTCCTTTATTTTTGGGTTCATCTGGGAAATTAGAAAAGTAGAACCTGTGAATGTTACATGCACAGTGCCGGCTGAATTCATGGGTATACCTGGTAAAGATGTGATAAGGATTTAAGTTAAGGTCGTCTGTTGTTGCAGAACTATCATGAAAACATACTTCTATTTAAGATAATTTATCTTGTAGAGAAAAAGATAAAATATTAAAAAATTACTGCTTTTAACAAAACATAGTAGCTTTAATAGTTCAGTATTTTTCATTACGAAATCATGCTGCTGCAATGAAATATAAACTAATTTTAAGGCTTTATATAGTAGTAGCCATTCAAAATATCCTCACTTTCCTTGTTGGGCCCTTGGCTGATCCCCTGCAATTCCTTTTTAAACATCCATCTTTGTACTTATATGTTCTTTCTGTCAAGATTTGTGGACATTAAGATCTAAAGAGAAGCATCATCTCCTGGTTAGACGCTGTAATTTAGTGAATTTAGTGGTTGGAGTCAGATAACAAAATAGATTTTGCTGGGAGTTGCAGGGAATTGGGCTGCCATTCAGCTGGTAAGGGCCCATTTGAATGGCTGCTACTGTACATACTATTGCTAGAGTAGCATTAAATGCTGCCACACAATATATTACAAATATCACTGCTTTGATGATTTGTTTGTGCACAATCATTGATAACCTTTTTTTTTGTTTTCTTTTACTAGAAATTGACATGTGTCATGCTGCTTGCGCTGTTAAGCATGCACGTAGTCCGCTGCGCCCTCCGCAGCCACCAGTGGCGGTCAGAGCAAAGTCTGTTTTCCAGCGCCCTCTCTGTCTGTCCACTCAACGCCAAGGTAAGAAAAGAAGGAAGTCTCTTCCTCAGCCTTCTCTGATCTATAGGTGGATGATTAAGTTCATTAAAACCTCAGCTGTTTGCTGATATTTTCCCCAGGTGCATTACAATGTTGGTAAAAACCTGGCTGATGGAGGAAACACTAGTGCTGCTGTTAAGTATTACAGAGAGGCTGTGAGGTATGCTTCTTCACAAATAACTTACAATGTAGTTTGTAGAGGTTTAATGAAAAAACATAAACCAAGCTAAGCTGCATTTTTATGGTCTTCAGGCTACATCCCAACTATGTCCATGCAATGAACAACCTTGGAAACATCCTGAAGGAGAAGAATGAGCTTACAGAGGCAGAGGAGCTTTTATCTAAAGCTGTTTCTGTTCAGTATGTTGAAGTAAAAATTTAAAATCACTGTTATACGTTTTACAAGATCAGTAATGTTAATTTTCTGTTCTTTTCATTTGTCTAGACCTGACTTTGCTGCTGCCTGGATGAACCTGGGTATAGTTCAGAACAGCCTTAGGAAGTTTGAGGCGGCAGAGCAGAGTTACTGGAACGCTATTCGCTACCGGAGAAAATATCCAGACTGCTACTATAACCTGGGTCGCCTGGTGAGCTCTATTCAGTCCACTGCTCTGCTCAAAAACACAAAATAAATCAAACTACAGTGCCTTTTAAAGTGTTCAGACACCTTGAGCTTATGAAGTGCTGCCGAAGCACAAGCAGATTTCAGTCGATTTTATTGGGATTCTATGTCATTGACCGACAGCAGCGGTTACTGCAGCTTTAGGAAAAAATTTATATTTCACAAATTCAAATCTGTAGCAGATTGTCTGTTTCTTCTCAGTCCCTTTTACTCTGATTCCACTAAATAACACCCAGCTGTAGCAGCTGTTATCAGCAGTCATCTTATTAGTGAATAAAGTCTAATTTTATTGCTGTATGAATACAGCTTCTTTAATGAAAGCTTTAGTTCTGTTGAAGCACCATAGCAAACAAGCAGCATCACTAAAGGCTGATTTATACTTCAAAACTAGGTCATCTGCGTAGGTGTCGCAGTGAACAAAAAGACATCCCCGCCCCCTCCGCAGACACTCCGCTGCACCTGTCCCAAATTGTAGCTGACCGCAGACAGGACGCCAGCTTGTTTTGTTTTTATGACCGAAATTACGAAAAAGAACGCAATTAGACCAGCTAGAAGATCTAGGTGCGTGAGAACGCTAGGACCCTTTTTCCACTTGGATCCCCGCTCTTTTTCGCCATCATGTTCCTCCGTTGTCGGACTAAACTCGCCCCCACTTCCTCACAGCATCGGCCGTATCTGGACCCACAACCTATAGCACAGACCACAGTTCATTATTGAGCATAAATCAAAAATGTCTGCGTCAAGCTCACTGCGACACACTGCTGCAGGAGTATAACCAGCCCTTAAGACCTTAAAACACATCAAACAGGTGACAGCTTTTAATAAGACTTAAAACCAGGGTATAGGTTAACCTTAAAACAGGACAACAATCCCAAACACAAAGCTAAAGCCATAAACCATGACTTAAAAATTGCTGTTACAGACAAACTCTCTTAATCCTATCTGAGTCAAGCCAGTTTGCAAAGAAGAAACAACTAAGATGTCAGTCATTAGATATGCAGGCATGGACATAGTGGACACTCTTAGGAGACTTTGAACTATGGCTGCAGCAAAAGGCATCATAGGGAGCTGAATTACTGTACGAGAATCCGTCTTGTCCTGCTCCCTTCCTCCAGCATGAGTCCGTCCGCATATAAAACGGTTGTATAGTTTAAGGTGGAATAAAAGCAAGAGCTAAATAACCTGGGCAAAATAAAGTGAGCAGGACGCACACATACGCTGCTGTTACATTTGTTTTTCTTAAAAGAAGAGCAGCAAGAATTTAACATGTGGTTTCTTTTGGTTTCTACTGCTTATGACATTTTCATTAGTTTCAATGGTTGGTTAAAACCAAACATTGGTAGGCAGGAGCCAGGTGTCGCTTTGTCCCTCCTTTGTCCACAAACTGATTCAATGGGATTAGTTCCAGGTTCATAAGGTCTAGAACTAAACCAAGAGTGTTAATAATTAATATAATTCATACAAAGATGTAGCATTATGTTAGTAAAAAAAACTTCAATCCCACAATATCATCAATATAAATCATGCATGACTACTTTCTATTTTTCAGCTTTTTCCTGATAAAAACACTTTTGTAACTGTGTTTCCTTCCTGTTGTGATAGTATGCTGACCTGAACAGACATGTGGATGCCCTGAATGCATGGAGGAATGCAACTATGCTCAAACCTGATCACAGTCTGGCTTGGAACAATATGGTCATTCTGCTGGACAATACTGGTAAAGATTTAGAACCAACACACACCTACAAATACGTATTATATTTTTATCCTTTTAAAGTCTAAAAATATTTCTACCTTCCCTTTTTGTTCGGAGCCACTTCTAAAAAAGAAACATATGAGTCAGATGGCTGTTTGAAAACAGTGTTTTGAATGCAATTTTGCTACAGCATTAACAAACACACGCACACACATGCACCCTTGTTGTTTTCAGAAATGCAGGAAATCTAAATGGCCAACAAGATTAGACCGGAAGAGCAGGAACCACCAATGCTTGAAATTTATGTATTAAAGCTTTTGTGTTGTGAGTTTTGGAGGCACTCTTCCCTGCCGTGTGGAGAATGCTCTGATTTCCAAACGCTCGAGCCGTTTTGTCAGAAGCTGCTCCCGTGAGGGCGGAGTCTCCCTGGAGGGCACTGGAACCGTCCAATCAGGGCCCGATGTGTTTCCTGATCAAAAGACGGCAGCGAGCACAGCTAAAACAGCGCCCCCCTCAGAGTTTACCCTGCTGCACTTTGCTTCCCAAAATCTCACACCAATAATTCTGCCCGTCTCCCCAAATCCTAAAGTAAACCATAAAAAAAAAAACAAGCAAAACATTAGGGGTCATCTTGAAATAGTGGAAACATTGTTTGTTCTTCACCTTTCTGTCTTTGTATTCCTGTAACAGTACCAGAGACAAACCTGATGAGATGTTGGCAGGCTGTGTGTAAAGGGCACAGGCCGAGAGTCAGGAGAGGGATACCATTGTTTTGCCCTCCTTTTTTCTTTTTTGTCTGCTTCTTCTTTCTCCATTTCTGGCCAGACATCAGACAGATCTGTGACACAGATCAATAACTCAGTGGGCCTTGTGTTCAGCTGTAATTAGGAGACTAAACCACTCCTCCATGTGTGACGAGGGGAAAAAAAAGAAAAAAAGCTTTAGATGGTGTTTACCAATAAATCAGACGGTCTCTTTGTGCTGCTTTGTGTTTGCTTTGCATTTTGTCATGTCACAACAAATTGCAATGTATTGTGTATTACAGCAATACAAAGTAGTTTGTGATTTAGAAGGGGAAAAAAAATTATGACTGATTTTTTTTTTCAAACAAAAATCTGAAGAGGCGATTAAGCGTTATATTTGATCCCTCTTGTCTTTATAATCTGTTCAGACGCCTTTTTCTCTTTAGAGCTGCAAATGTGAGGATGGAAATTATCATGTGGTCATCAAAACATCAATGTGTGAACTATTTACCTGGCAAAGGGCTGTTTTTGTGCAATAATTGTTTGCAAATATAATCCAAGTCTTTCAGGTATAACTTTACTGTCTTGGAAAATAAAACTTTTTTTCTCCCCATTTCCATGTTTTATTAAAAGCTCAGTCAGAATATATTAGGAAGATCTTTGATCATTAGACTGAACCCAAATCCTGAATTAAACTCAGTTCAGGACTTTGTGTTTTTCAAACAGTTCTTTTTATCTAAACCATTTTATTATAACTGTGGCCGCGCGTTTAGGGCTGTTTTCCTGCTGGGACTGAACTTAAACTTAACTATTTTACAGCCTCTTGTAGACTTACTTCCAGGTTTCCCTGTATTTATCTCTATCCTTCTGACCAGTGCCTCTTGCTGAGGAAAAGTAGCCACTCAGCATGAAGCTGTCATCACCCTATTTTATGGAGAGGAAGGTATTTGTGGTTCATGGTGTTGGTTTTCATTCACACAGCCTTTTTGCATCTAAGCCAAAACATATAATTCAGATTTCTCTGATATTTGAGTGCACTTCTTTTTCTTACTGTTGCTCATTGTCAACTGGAAACACTAACCTTCCATAAGGGACAGATTTGTAGAGATAACTATTTAAGCTTTGGATCTCTGCAGCTCCTCTAGAACTACCTTTGGCCTCTCAGTTGCTTCTCTTAATTAATTCCCTCCTCTCTCAGCCTGCAGATGGAGGTGGATACTTATAGTAATTTAGATTGACCCTTTCTACTTTCATTGATGAAGTGAACAGTACTACATGAGGTGTTCAAAGCTCAAGATATGTATTTTTTATAACCTAATCAAGCTCACATTATCCTTAGAATGTCTGCTGTGTTTCTTGATCTTCATGATGATGTTTGTTCAAGAATTGTTCTTCAAAGCAACCTTTATGGAGATGAAATGCGATGAAACCGTACAATGGTGAGCAATTTGTAGCACTGGATTTCATTTATAGTATCAGGATAAAGAAAGATGTATACATTTACACACTTATTAGATGTTTGTAAGGAAAAGTAGAAACCTTGCATCCTTTACATTCCACTACTCTGTGTTTGTCCATCATATACAATTCCAGGGAAACATGTAACAAAATGTGATTAAGTTCAAAAGGTCCGAATGCTTTTGCAAAATTCTGTATCTAAAATATTTTGACGGTAAATTTTGTAATTGTTACACTCTTGGCAAAATCTTTATCTTCATTTTTGTTTGAGACTCTCTTTGGGTCCTGTGATATATTCATTTCTTAAATTGTTCTGAACATTTTTCGCTTTGTCTCAAAGGTAACCTGGGCCAAGCTGAGCTCATTGGTCGAGAGGCTTTGAAGCTCCTCCCTAATGACCACACCATCATGTTTTCACTGGCTAATGTTCTTGGAAAATTGCAAAAATACAAGGTCAGTACAGATTGCTGGGAAAAAAAATGCTTTTTAATTGTTTATTCCTGTTTTTTAGTACAAACATGAATGTATTTTTTTTATTTATTTACCTTTTAATTGTTTAGGAGTCTGAGAGCTTCTTTCTTCACGCACTTCGAATCAACCCAAAGGCTGCTAGTTGCCATGGCAATTTAGGTAAACCCACAGCAGTTTTTATATTGTTGAGAAACACGAATCGGAGAAATTAGGAACTAAAAATAATACATTTACTCATCGCAGCAGCAGTTTTGATGAGACTACTTGTTTTGAAGGCATTCAGTTAATTGAATTCCAAATACTGCATCGTTGTCAGTTTAAAGACGTCTTTTGTTTGTCCTCAGCTGTGCTGTATCATCGCTGGGGGAAGCTGGAGCTGGCAAAGAAACACTATGAGCTGTCTCTAAAGTTGGACCCTGAGGCTCCTGGGACCAGAGACAACTATAACATGCTGAGACGCAAACTGGACCAGCTTAAACACAGCGCGCCCTGAGGGAACCCAACAGGGACCCCTGCCTCCTATAAAATCATTTTTTCCACTGTTCCATTTTGCATCATTTCATCTCACTTTGTTCTTCCGTTGAATATTTTGGAATAAAGACCATGATCTGTGTCAGACTCTGGTTTTAGTACTTTAAAAGTGGAAAAGAAATTTGCACAGTTGCAAAGCCTTTGTTGTTTAACTATAATTAGAGACTCTTTCATGTATGGGACGTAAGTGTCAGATACCTAATTGGATTTCATGGGGGTGTACTGGGCAGGGGTGTTGGATACTTCTGCTGTTTCGAAGCCCCGTTTGAAGGCCATGTGGACCTGATCCACGGTGAACCCCATCCTCTTTTCATCTCTGACCCTTTGTTGTGTCAGCTGGACAGAGCACCACACACATGTAGGTCCAGACAATCTGGTGTAGATTTATTTAAGTTGGGCCCTTTTCAGAACTTTGAGATGTTTTTTTAACCCAAAGTTGCAATAGTTTGGCCCGGGACCACTCGCATGCACCTGCAGAAAACTGACTGCAATAGCGGGTAATCCTTGAAACTGTTACTGATACAAAGTTCCTTGTAAAGCTTTTTATACCACTCGGAATTTGAGATTTTATTCTATAGAACAATGCATACCTGTAAACTGGAAGTGTAGACCCCATTCACAACACTTGAGCTCAAAAAGATTCAATCAAATAAAGATTAGTTATTTGTTTATTAGTCTAATAAAACAGGTTGCATATATTTCTTTTGTATGAGCATTTGGTAAAAGTCGTCTGCTTTGTCTCTTTGATATGGAAGCAATCCCTCATACTGAGCATGCATGCAGCAACTTTGTAAAAAAAAAAAAGCTCCCCTTTAACAGGTAGAAACATGGATTGAGCAGACACACAAACAGAGCATAGAAGCTCTGATATAGTAGTGTTTTCTATCAAAGTAATGAGTTGATGACCGTCCTTAGGTTGCTTCCTCTAGAGTGGAATAAAATACACCAAAGCGCTTCATTTCTTTTCTACATTAAGTAATACATTTGATTAATTTTTTTTCACCAGCATTCTAAACCAATAGCAGCATAACTAAAGCTATAGCTCAGGATAACTTTTGCCACTGTGAGCTTTATAGAAAAGGAAGGTTTTAAGCCTGGTCTTTAAAACATGGACTGAAATTGGAAGTTGGTTCCACCTACATTCTGGAAAGAAATTATGAAAAATGAAACGAAAATGATTGGAAATTTCCAAAAAGATTTCTAAATAAATATTCATGTGCATTTTAATCCTCTTTTATTGTCTAAGCTTCTAAAGATCCAGGGCAATTCATTTAATTTAGATGCTGCGAAATCCTTAAATATAGTTCTCCAGTGTGTACCTAAAGGCTTATAACTAATACTAACTACAAAGATCTACAGCTCAGATGGAAAAGCTTGCTGGCCTTTAATACCTTAGTGCGTATTGTTGCAAATATGCAGGAAATTATATTCCACAAATAGCCAATATAGCATGTGCAATCCCCTATCGCCAGTTATTATACATTTAATGTGGGCATAGGAACCTTTGGTCTGCACTTGTTTTTGGTACGACTGGTCTATGATGGTAAATGTTATCATTGAGAGAGGAGCTGTCAAAAATTTGCTATTTATCCAAATTTCTATCTACTTTTTAAATAAATAGAAATTTAATCTCCATTTGGTAACTACTTAAAAGCAAACACACAAAAAACAATATTTATACACATGTATATAAATTCCGGCATCATGAACCATACTGTAAGAGGTCCTGTTTGCAATTTTCCACAAGGAGGAGACCTCTGAAAAAAGAAAAGAGAGCAACATGAAACTTGTCCACTCAAGAGCAAAATGTCCTTTGCTGTAGTATTCCGTACTTTATTCTTATGGTAAAGCATGGCTGCAGTAGCATCATGCTGTGAAGATACTTCTCTTTGGTAGGAAAGGAGAACTGGTCAGAACTTGTGAAAAGATGTGATGTAGAGTTCTCTTAGCACGAAAACAAACAAAAAGATACAATCAAAGCTGCTAGATTACAGCATCTCCATATATTAGAAAGGCCAAACGAAGGCCAGACAAAATTGAGACCCATGAAAAGACTAGAAACTGGATGCTCCTGGAAGAAATTGCAGCTATTCAGCATTTCCTGTAAATCTGCTCTATGAACTTGCTTGTTGAATGGTTCGGGATTTAAAATTAAAGCCTTTTTACCATATAATTTATTTCCTCTATTGTCATGTAAAAGTTAATGTAACCATAGATCTGAGTCTGATAAGTATGCTGAGTATAAAGCTATTTTTCCTTAATTTTGACTTATAGAGACTTGTAGCAATGTTGTGTGCAAGCTGGGTAGAGTCCAAAAGACTTGCAGGTGTAATTGCAACAAAAGGCACCAATGCAAAGTTCTGAGTCTGGAGTTTTTAAAACAAATGTTTACTACATTTTTTATTTTATTTCATTAACAGCATAGTTTAAAAACCTTCTTTTATTTTCCTTTCACTATACAGTTGTGTACTAATTTGTGCTGGTTTTTCATGTAAAATCCAAATAAAATAGATTTAAGTGTGAGGAAAGAACAGGACAAATCATGGGGAAGCTCAGTTCACATGAATACTTTTGGAAGGTTCTGTATTGATTAGATTCTTTTATGCTTTTTGTTCCTGAGTGGGATGGCACTCCAAGGTTCAAAGCAACCTCGCCACCCCACTCCTCCTGTCGCTTCTGTAGTTAATAGGAGAAAGGTGTCTCTGCTGGGAGGTTTTTCTCAAGTGTCCAGAAGAAAACGAGGGGTCGCCTGAGACAGGAAACCCATGGCCGCTCCTCTATGAAGACGTCTCTATAGGGCAGAGCCTTCAAAGGGAGACGGGGATGATCTCCCCAGGGACTCCCAGTGCACGTTCCCATACACACACATACTTGTGCACGCGGCCGATTCCTCTTGAAGATGTCTACGGAGGGGAAAAAAGGCAACCCCAGTGTGAAACATCAGTCAACAAGAGTGCTCCCAAGGTCAAAGTTCAACACACTTCTATTTTTTCACCTGCTTCCTACAGCTTGCAGGAAACTTTTGAAGCCTTGGCGGACTGGTATGGCTTTGCTTTAGGGGCGTCCAAGTTTGTTTACACATACAGTACAATACACCAGTTGACGCTTTGATGCTTGGAAGATGTTAGTGATACGCTCATCGGGGGGTGCCACGGCACACACGACCATCAGTGTCCTCTGTCTGTGACCTCTTCAAAATGCAACTAATGTCACATGATGAGATATCCTCCTCTGCTCTGCACTGTTTTTTATTTGTGCTGCTTTGATGGCAAGATTTGGAGGTAGATAAATCTGAAATGGCAACAAATATATTCTGTGTTCCTGAAGCGTTGTTTGATTCAGGATGAAACCTGTTTCAACAAGACTCATGTAGAGGTGAAAAGACTTCACACTAAGGAAGGAATGCAGACAAAAAGAAGATCAGAAATGATAGGATAGTGACATTCAACACTGAAAGCCTTATTTCTTCACATTATTATTTGTCCTGCAGTGTGGCACGGTGCCGCCAGTGTTCGATGGGATTCAAAAATCATCCTTCTATTTATGCACTTATGGATCCTTCCTTTATTTCTGTGTGATCCTTTCATTCAGCGCCTGTAGCTGACTGTCTGCCTGCACAGGCTGTGCTGGAACACCGGTAGGGGAGCCCACTTTTATCATAATCATTCTTTGAATACCTTTCATTATCATAAAATATGTGAGTATTAAAGGGATGGGATCACAGACACCAGCAACATCTTCATTATCCATTCTGACTGACAAAAACCTGCTGTTTTAGGGGGATGACATTAATAAAAGATGGGATCCTACAGCTTTAGGAAGTCCTCCTTCTTTCTCATAGTTTTCTCTTTGCACCTTTTTACCTGCCCTGATCCAAAACCATGATAGGAAAAAAAATCATAGTTTTTTATTGGTCTGGAAATAATCAACCTGATGGATATTACTAATCCCTATCAGTAGATTTAGGTTGGAGATCAGCTCCAACTGCTCTCATAGAAAAAAAATGTGACATTTAATATATCTTTCTTCCTTGCAGCAAAAAATATTCAGATAAAAAGGCATTTTCATTCCTTTTGTTCCAGCAGTTTCTTCAATAGAAAAACAAGAAGCGGGGGAGTGCTAATTTCAACCCACTGAACGTGTTTTGGAACAGCAGGTGAGCCATTTTGCATTTGATAAACACCAAAAGTGAAAGTTGCATAAAATAAAGACAGCAGAGTTTCTAAAAACTGCCACACTAAGAGAGTCTAATATCCTCTGATGTTGTGGTTGTCATTGTGAATTGAGGCTCATTTGGAACAAGGGTTTTTTATTGTCCTATCCCTAATATTTGTGAACATCTATAAATTAAAGACTGTAGGCCTATTTCATCATCCCCATTCTAAAAGATTTTTCTACATCTAAAATTATTTGGCTTTTTATGTTGTTAAAGAAATATAGGGATCCTGTAAAATTCCAATTATTTCTGGACTAGTGACCCTGAACCCTGAATCCAATACGTCTGTCTTGCAAATAAAACATAAATAGCTGAAGCAAGAAAGAAAGAAAGAAAGATTTCTTGCAGTTGTGATGTGGATCCACAGAAATAGATCATTTGTTTGTATGGCAAATAGTAGTTGGGTTGATCAAAAAGTATTGTGTTTCCAACGATTTTCCATTCTCATCTTAACCTTAACCTTATACTACCGTAATCTGGTACAGTACAACCCAGATAGGTCAGCAAGCGCTCCCAGGGTACATGAAAAAAAATGTAGCTGAAAACGGAGAAAACACAGATGCATCTGTAAAACCTGTAAATTCCATGCAGAAAGGGCCGAATAAGGACCCATAAAGAAATCACACTGCTTTTTACATTTTTGAACTAAAACACAATTAAATGGCTTCAATATTCCTTTTCATTCCTGTTTAGGACCTCAGAGGTAAATTGGACACAATGTAATAAACATCAAAATCATGCTGTTGCCTCATTATCAGTTACAGTTTCCACTGATCACACATGTTATTTTCTGACAGTATTTTTCCTCTTTTAAGAATTGAAAATACTTTTGACAAATAAAGTTGATATGATAACTCTGGTCATAACTGGTCTGATTAACAGCTAAATGTATCAGCACCATTAAAGGCAATCCCTTTTACATGTAGATGCTTTTATAAAACCTTTAGAACCATGAATACTAGCAGAAAACATTGGTTTAGAAGTTCTGTAGATTTAACTAACCACTGGGCCCAAGTTCCCGTTCCAATGCACTCTCTCATATTAAGGGCGATAATGTTCTCCTTAGAAAAAAAAACACCAAATCTGTCTGTATGATTCGACAAATTTGACTTTGTAAAATGCCTTGCAATGACTTGTTGCGAATTTGTGCTATTTAAATATGCTCAATTTGAGCTAAATTTAAAATGTATTCAATACGATTAACAAACCTATTCTCTTTTACTGAATTTTGGTTATAAATTTTTCACTTTATAATGCTGGAACATTAGAACCTTAGCCTGTATAACTGGCCTAGTCCACCATCTAACCCTGTTACAGTCTGAGTGGATATATACTTGGTCTCTAAAGGAACCCAAATCGTCGTGTTTTTCACCATTCAGTTTTTATTGTGCAGTGTGAGCCATTTAGATGCGTTTTTTGTCTTTCTGTCTTCTGAAAGATTGCAAACCGCCATGGCAGCTTGAAGTGCACAGTGTAAATAACAAATTGTACATCTGTACCGGTGGCTCATCAATGTGACAGGATGTGATCATTGCGGCTCTGTGATGTGTCTGCTGGGCCTCCGTAGGGCCATCTCTGTCCCTCCCTCCTGCTCCCCCTAACCACAACAATCCTAATGATCTCTGATGGGCAACTCCATCTTGCCTGTCTAATTGATGTAAATAGTGCACATTTGAACCCACAATCCTTCCCACCATCCCAGTCGGACCCTCCCTCTGTTTCTTCTAACAGTAGGGGTCAGAGGTTATACTGACTGAATGGGCATTAGAATGGCAGTCCTTATTAGAGGAGCAGCTTGTCTGACACCCAAACCACATCTTAGAGAGGGACCCACCCCATCCACCTCATCTAGATCATATTACATGACACAACATCCAAGCGGATACTACCAGTGCTCTACAACACTGTAGGCCACTGGGGCACGGTGGCATTTTCAGAGGGGTCCCCCTCGCCTGTCACGCCGCCTTCCCGACGCTACTCTGTCCGTCTGGCTCCGATGCACTCTGTCATTTTAAGGAGGGCTACTGTCAGCGGGCATTGGGACTGCGTGTCTACATGCCCTGGCATTTTCACCAGCTTTCTCTGCAGCAGAGCATCCAGCCACCCTCTTGAGAGTCTGTGATGTCGCGGTTAATGATTAATAGTTAGAGATGCGCTGTAAAATGCCCAGTGCGGCCAGATGCTAGTCAGGGCTTTGTTTGAACTGATATAATGGACATTGGCTGCCAATTTGGCTCCCTTACAAAGCCTGGAAGTTCCCCAAGATTGATTCTGTTTCTCTGTAGCAGTACCCCGGGGGCTGAATTTTTGAGGATGCACTCTTGTGAAAAATGTTGTGGGATATTATCTTCAGCTGAGAGAAACACTACGAATGACAATAAACGGTCATGGATACAGACTAACAAAACGGTCAATATAATCCTTGACATTTGCATGCAAGAGTGAAAATGTAAGCCAGTTTAGGATAATTTTATGATATCTGACAGCAAGGAAAAGTCTCCCTGGCTAAGGATGAATCGAGATGGAAAGGGGGGAAGGCTGGGATAATTTGCAGCAGGAGCCCTGCGAGACTGTTTTGCAAAACAAAACGAAAGCAGCTAGACCCTTATTGAAAAATATAGTGCAGTGAGACGGAAATTTATTAACTGGCACCAGTTAATGTGTGCATTATTCATTTCTGGTGAGCATGAAAAATGATCTAAAGAGGTTTGAAATTGCAGACGCGCAGGCTGACTGCACAGTGCCTGGGCTCGTTGGTTCGTTTCATCCTTTTGCAGGGCTGTTTGGGCAGAGAAAGGTGGAGGGCTAAAGGGGCAGAGAGATGGAGGATGAAGAGGAGGAGGAGTGCCGGCCCCTATTCTGGACAGTAGGTTTTTTTTTCCAGTAACAGCTGTGCTTCTCTCACGAGGGGGCGGCAGCAGCACCGGGAGAGAGGCTGCTTGGGACAGATGGACCAGCACCACCTCCCTAACCTCCCACCATCAACACCTCTTCTATTAAAATCTCCTGCTCTATTAATGCATTCATCCAGGGATATATGCTCTTACTTTATATGGAGACAGTGGGTTTATCAGCAACCTAGAACATGTCACAAAGTTAACATCTATACCTTGAATGAAAATTTAGATGTAAACTATGTGAAAACAGGAAATTGAACCTTAAGTAAATATTACAAATCAATTTTTGATTTATCAGAAATGTTCTTATTACACATTCAGTTTGTTTTCTCAGTGTTTTAGAACAACATGTTACCAGTAAACTAAAAACCCCGTCTTTCCAGCCAACTCTTTGGTAACTCAATTTTATACCCCACCTCAGCATTTTAATGCCTCACTAGCCATACTTTGAATGTCCAATTAATCCTATATACATGTAAGGTACTCCACATGACTTAAAAATGCTGTTTTGACTGAATAAAGAAAAAAGCTGAGGGTTTTCCTCAAGGTGAAATCTTTAGTTTTAAATCTAGGACTCTAGAGATGCAGTGCACAG
Organism: Cyprinodon variegatus; assembly: GCF_000732505.1. Classification (NCBI taxonomy): domain Eukaryota; kingdom Metazoa; phylum Chordata; class Actinopteri; order Cyprinodontiformes; family Cyprinodontidae; genus Cyprinodon; species Cyprinodon variegatus. The sequence continues at coordinate 515,913 of NW_015150806.1, forward strand.
TGGTGCACTGGAGGATAGGAAGCTTCCAGTGCATCACTGTGAGCAGACACTACACCAGCAGGAATGAAAAATTCTAATTTCTCTGAGAAGTTTCATTTTATGCCAAAATGAATAACAGACAGAAGATAGTAGTTGGATCTAACTAATTATTTACAGAAGGAAAAGACCCAGAGCCATACATGACTCATTAAGCTTATAGTGAAATTCCTCTAGTTTCCAGAAGTTGTTTCTGTATAACAAAATTGTATTTATAAAAAAAAAAACAACAACATAAGCATATATATATATATATAGGTAAATACCAATGTCTGCTGTTCATAGAAGAGTATAAAGATTGCCATTGCAGTTTTACTTAGTAATAAAAACTAAATACATTTTTTGTTTTATCTTGAAAGTCTTACTGAGTTATCTTCAAACTCAAAACTCAACCTTTGTTGCGTTTGAAGAGCTCATGCATGGTTCAACTCATGTCTGAATGGGTTGTTAAAATTATTCTTTTTTTTTTTTAGAGTGATTGTTCTTCTACTCTTCTTTTCTGCTGCAGGAGGTTGTGGACAGGAGTTGGTGCCAGTGGCATATGGCTTTCTACTGAACTAAACATTCATACAAAAGACAAGCCCATCAGTCATGGCTGTGACCATATGAAGGGAGAGAGCAGGCCTCTGATGAATGGTGTTTAGGACTTACCTGCTGTTAAAACATGCCCTCCAAAAAAAAAGCGCCTCCCTGAAGAACGTGTAGCATTTAGAAGTGTATCTTGTGTGATGGACATCACTTCTGCCAGGTAATACCAAATAACAAATATGCCTTCTAAAGCCTTTTTCCAGAACCCTGGGTCAGGCCTTCCTAGACCAATTAATGCAGAGCATCTGTTGTACAGCAGCAGCACAATAAAAAAAACTTTTAATTATTTTATTTAATAAGAACCAGAGCTGCTTCCTGCTTGCTCCAATACCTCTCACTGCTAGAGTGAGCGTGGAATGGGTCTCCTAGATTAGAGCGAATTAATCCATTCTTCAGGGATTCTTTTTTTTTTTTTTTCTGGTTCTGTGGTGAAAAACCCGGCACGCCTTTGTTCTTCCTTGAGCGCCATCGTTTTTTCTGCCAAATTTAACAGAAGGCTCTGAGGGTAACAGGGGTCCAGCCCAGTATCACCTTCTGGAGCAGAGCAACTAGCGGAGAAAGACAATCAGCCCTGAACCCTGCTGTCTGCAGCACAAAGTGAAAAGACTCTAATTGGGCTTTTTTTTTTACCCCCTCTTTTTTTACGCTGCATTTTCCTGCAGGATTGCTGGATCATGAAAAAGCAATTAAACCTCAGAGTCGTGTTTCATTCATTCTAATGTTTTATCCTTTTATTGGTGAACAGAGGCAAATTTGAAATCACTTATGTGAGTCGAAACGTATGCTGCTGTTGTTTGCTGTTATCATTTTAATGCATGGTTTTGTGTTTGAAGAACCTGATTGCACATTTAGAATAATGGAACAGAGAAAAATTACAATATTCAGAGAGGAGTAGGCATAGTATTGAATACAAAATATTAAACTGGAGTGATTTGAGCTTATTAAATATGCCTTTAATCCTTAAACACTGCAGTAAAAAAAGAAATGTAACACAGCTGTAATTCTCTGTGTTACATCTAGAGGCAGCAGTGTCCACAAAACCCAGACCTCAGTTGCAATAATTGGAAGTCAGAAGACATGGGATAACAACATAAAATCCTCACTTCTGGGGGCAAGAGCCTGTGCATATAATAATCAGAAAAAATAGAAACCTGTAATTATTACCAACAGTCTCATTTTATAAATCCGTAATCCAATGAGAATACAGAGCAGCCAAAAGTTTGCAACCAGTAAGATTTAGTCAAACATTTTTCTTGTTTGAGTTAACAATTAAATTACCTTCAATATTGTATAATAATTAAAATAACAACATGAGCCATAAGAATTCAATCATCTATCTTCATTTTTTTTATAGTGAGATGATTATCTGCTTTGTAGCCTCTCATTAAACAGCTGACACACTAATTAAAGTTACGCTTTAAGGTGTTGTCATTTGCTCAAACAACTCATTATGATAATCTAATTGGCTGCAGAGTTTAAATGAACAGTGAAGGTTTCCCCAAGGAATCTGCTGACAAATGCATTGGTTTCATTTAAGCATGGGGAGGTTAGCAACAGCAGAGTATACACAATTTATAAAACATTTAAAATTTAAAAAATTTAAAATTATTTCGTTGCCCTGTTCCTATGACATGCCAGAAGACTAATGCTTTCTCCCCTTACTTGAAGCATAAACCAATATAATGTTAGTTCTCCTCCACATTTTCCAGTTAGCTCACTTTATAAAAATAAGTCTCACAATACTTTTCCTAGCATATAAGAAAAAAAAAATCTGATTTGGCTGTTTGGAAATATTTCTGGGTATGATATCTGTTAATTAAACTCCTGCAGATTATACCTGAGTTATTTAACCTACTAATACAATTTTGATATATTTATCTTTCAGAGGAAACATTTTTGTCATATTTAGCTCTTCAAAGGATTTATTCCCCTTTCAAATCTTTTGTTATAATTTTTTTATTGTCGAATATAAAATAAGAATATCTCAAACAATGTGTGAATTTAGGGAAAGAGTGAAATTCACACTAAAACCATAATACTTCATTTTCTTTTATTTTGAAAAGAAAAATAAAGAGTTGAAAATAAAATGCAATATTTCTGTCTGATAGCATTTTTATTTCACTTCAAAAAGAGTAAAAAAGAAAAAAGTAATGAAATATTTGTTCACACTAATTCTATATTTGCAAGTTTTTCTATTTTCTTTTTATTTTGACCTTGTATTAAACTCAAGATTAAAAAAAATATTATTATTAAAATATATATAATTGCAGCAGGTAATAATTTATTCTTTTGCAGTTGGAATAATTGTTGCTTTTATGCTTTAATGTTAATCATTTATATTTTGTTAATTTTTTTTTTACAATATTTGAATCAATGCCATAAAACTTTGAATTAGGGAACTGAAAGTGATAAAATCAGCCAAAATGTAAAACGTAAAAAAGAAAAAATTATTTCTCTGAAAATGATCCTTCATTTCTAAAAATAGATTTTTTTTTAAACTGTACTTATTAATGTTAATTAAAAGAGAATACATCTGTAAGTTTAAAATAACCTATTTGGTACTTATGAGAGCATCAGAATATCCTCCTCCTCCTGTTAGCGCTTTCACATAACTCTATAACTGTTCCAGTCTGCAGAGTCCATAGATTGTAAATTAGGTCTGTTAATGTACTCTACTCTGTTCATAGACACAAAGAGGGACATGAGTGGGTGTAACTGCACACACACACCCAAACACGCATTCATTCAGACTATGCTGTAGTGTTTGGCCTTGCAAGGCACTCCTGTTTTCCCACCATGCACAAAGTGATCAACTATCACACCCCCAGACAGCTAGATGTCAACATGAAATACCTTCATTTGCATTGGCTTTAAAAAAAACAGCCGACTTCTCGTTACGCCGGCGACCCACCAGTGCCCCCATAAAATTCACTTTAGCCACGGGGGTCCTGAGACCTTGCTAAATACTGGCCCGATACTGCTGTCAACAGTCCGTCAATCACGGGGCAAATCCTTGTGATTAAACAGAGCTTCTCTGGCCGCTTCACAATGGACTTGACTCGGTTGAATTAAGCCTGGATGTGTGGGTGCTGCAGAATTATGTCATAATATTTTTTCCGAAAAAAACCTTGCAAATTTTTTTAATGTTTTCCTTTTTTTTATTTCTAAGTTTCAGCTTAGGAAAAAAAAGTGCATAAATGCAAGATGAGAGCATGTGTGCATACTTATATAACCAACATGCACTGTTAATTACATGAAACTCAAACATTTTTAATAATCAAAAAAAGATGCTTGTAATTTTCTTTTAATCTGCAGCTTCTTTGACTTAATTAGTGGAAATGAAACAAGAAACGTTGATCTGAATGAAGCAGTTAGTCGTGTCATCATGTAAATCAGGCTGCCATGCTAAGAGCATCTAAGCAGGCAGCAAAAGCCTCAGACAGACAGCTGAATAAAGAACAGCTGAAAAGATCGTCTGTAGTAAGATAAGAGACAACATCTAATCTGAGTCAGATAGCTGATACAGCCCTACCACATCTAAGTCCTGAAGTTTAGTCTGAAGAGGAAGGATTTAACTTAAACCCCTTTCAACATGCTAAATGTGTTTTTGTAATTAAACCCATACAATTAACACTGACAAGCATGGGTCAAAAAGAGCACGGCTCCACAGCTCAGATGAGCCTCTGCTAGTGAAAGGAAACACAAGAAGAAGGACCAGAGAGTGAAAAAATGAAGACAGAGCCAGAGCTGTAGAAAAGTTTAAAAAGAGAGACAAAAGGAAAGAAAACAAGAATGAAAGCAGTGAATGAATGAATGAAGAGAGAGGAGGGGAGAGGAGGCAAACTCACTGAAGCGGTATGGATTTCAAGCATTCAGGCTATAGAGCGCTCTGCGAGTTAACCTCCAGACCACACTGTTTATTCTGGGACTGTGTTCCAGATCTGGGGGAATATCTATTTCCCGGACATCAAAGCCTTGAAGCTGTTGGAACAAAGCTTTTAGCTGCTCCTTAAAACCCCACATTAAGTGAACTGAAGCAGCTGTGGCAATGTGCCGCAATATTTTCACTGTAAATACAATCCCACATGGCAGAGGGTGATGGATTACCAACAGCTAGATCAACTCTGTTTTGGAAGCAAAAAACAATTAGTAAGAGGACGACTAACAGTCTATCAAAAACACACAGAAACGCAACAAAATTTAGAATTATTATAGATGATATTAAATCTATGATATTATTACATGATTAAAAGCAGCAGATAGTGACATGGATTAATATATATTTGTGCTTATATACTGATCCATTTAAATGCAAATTCACACTGCTACAACTTTCTGAATTTGTGACTTAATTTTAATTTCAATTTAGGCTTCAATAAATAAAAATAAAAACTAGTGATGTGCTTTTACATATATTAAAAAAAAGGAAAATTGAATTCTAATTTTAAAATCTAATTTACCACAGGATACTATTTGAAAGAGGTTAGTTAGAATTTCTTTAGGATTGCTGTTGGGAATTACATAAATAATATATTTATATATATATATAAAAATAGTTTTTTTTTTTGGAGTAAGTTGTTGATGATAAATGGATTATTGTTCAATTTCGTTAACTTATTTTGGGCATTTTCCATCTTATAGTATTGATCAAAATGGAATTAAAAGTTTAAGCTAAGAAATGAGGTTGATTATTTAGAATTTTAAAGTGCCAAAGCTTTTTAATAAATCATAGAATCATTGTTGTTTGTCAATTGTTGTTTAAGAAAGTGTGAAAATCATTCTAAACATTTGAGTAAGAAATGTAAAAGAGTGAATCCATTATTACAAACAAAACAACACGGGAAAACAAGAAATTTTAAAAGTAAATCTGCATGTTTATAAGAAAAACCATGATATTGTTTGATAAAAAGAGTTATTTACTCTGTTTACTATAATCTTATCTTCTCTTACTTTTACTCTTGAATGAGTCTTAAAATTCCTTTTTTTTTCTGTCAAATTTCCTTCACTTTTTATACAATCCTACTCTCTCTCACACACATACACATAAAATACAGACACACAACAATTAAATAAAAGATCCTATTTTATCCTCCCAGCACAAACAGCCAGGAGAGCTGCTTGGCGGCCATGATCCTCGAGCGATCTTAGCATGTGACCCATGTCGCAGGCACCATGGCCTGATGGACACAGCTGTCTTGCTGCAGGCGAGAAGGGGCAAAGAGGGATAGCGGGAAAACACCAGAAACAAGAGAGAGATCAAGAGAGAAAGACAGAGAAGGGGCAATAGTTTCACCGTGTGTGTCAGCGTGTGTGTTTAGCGGATGTATTGATCATCCAATGGCAATTTCTAAGACATGTGTCCCCTCTATGTGGCGGCCCCATGATAAAGCTGGAAAAAAAGAACCAACCACGTATCAAGAGAAAGTCGCACCTTTAGCAGGTTGGGCACAAAAAAACCCCTGGAAAAGCAAAATAATGACACATAGTTGGTGAAATCTGTTGATGTGATAAAAGAAACCCAGACTCAGTAACAATCTTCTACCTGAACAACAAAAATATCAAAGAACCTGGGAGAAAATGTCCTGCTAACAACATAAAAAGGTAACTGAGTAGAATTTATGGAAAGACTCCTTCTGGTCATTTTCTCCATCCCCACTTAAACTGGACAAACTTTTAGCTAAAAGTAGACATGGGCCGATTATCGCTGTCGGTAAGTACCAAGATACCACTTCAATTTTCCCTCATCATAGTGTTTCTGGTTTAAAACAGTTTTAATGAGTTCTCAGAGAAAGAACATAACTGTATGAAGCAAAGAGCGACACAATTCTACTCCTTTTGTACATTTTTCTGGGCACACCAGCAGACTGTAGCAAGGAATATTCACTTTTTTCCTCTTTATTCTTACTAAGAAAAAGGAAAACTTGAGAACTATCTGTCATAAAAAACACAGACTAAAGGAGTGCCACTGAAGGCTCTTATAATGTCCCATTTTCAAAAACTACAGTTGAAATGCTGCGCACAGCTGTCAGAGCAGATAGCTTGAGTAATTTTCAAGCTAATGAGCTCTATTTCCACATAATAAGCACTTCTGATTAATTTTGTATATGAAAAATAAAAAGGAAGTTCTTTATCTCTGTTAACAAAAACCTTTTTTTTTTTGCTACAGTAATAATCATGGGTTTTTAATATTAATACATTAGAATATTTTTGTCTAAAAATTTGTGTTTAAATATTGGAGTCATGGTGATTCTTTTTAAGGTTATCTCACTTGAAAGATCTCAAACACACAGACCTAGTTGAAATCCAACAAATTTCATTTTTTCAGAAAGGATTTAATATAATGGAGATAGACACCAGCACCCCTCGCAACCTCTCTTGGGATAAGCGTGACGGAAAATGAATGGCTGGATGAATATTCTATTAAAAACGATCAAAAAGAAAGGATTACTATCTTTCTTATTTCTATGTTTTTAAAATAATTGTTTATATATATATATATATATATATATATATATATATATATATATATATATATATATATATATATATATATATATATATATGTATATAAAAACATCCTGTTTTCAGAATCAGACATACCTTAATAATCCCAGAGGGAAATTAACATTATTCTAAGATTCTGTTTTGAAATCTAACTCTCTCCCTTGACTAACAGCCAAAGTCCTGTCCTGTGCACCAAAGTTGGGGTCTCACAGAGCCCAGCAGGACCAGACAGGGCTGTGGAAGCACAGTGCGCCTGTTAGGAACTGAGGAAGGAGCCACTCTGACTGGAGAAGAGCCACCACATGTCGGGCCACAGAGAGAGCGTCCGACACTGCTCACGCTGTCAACCTGCTGACATATACATACGCAAACATTTGTGACACACACTGAAGCACGTACACACTGCAGGGCCAAGCCAATTAACACCCTGCCACTGCAAGGATCATATTTAGAGCAGCGGAGGAACAGGAGGGCATATGTGGATAATCATACATGCAAATTAGATGAACAAGAGAGGGATCTAAATTCAGAAAGAAAACTTGTGACTGCACATCAAAGAAAAGCCTCCTTATTTCAGGTTTCCTTTAAATGAGCTTAACTTTTAATAGGGTTGGATAAAGTGCCTGTGATTTCAGTTTAGGGCATGCATTTTAGTTTTAGCTTTATTAAAAATAAATAAATGAACTAGATGAAAAGTCCACTTCCTATATTAAGGAATCAGTGTGAAAACTAAAGAGAGCACAGTGGAGCATCAGGCAGAAATTCCTGCTGCTGCTCTTGAAATTTGGCTTTATAACCAGAAGATGGCAACATACCTCTGGGTGAGACCCTCACCTTCATGGCTGCTCATTTTATACTTCCAATTCTTCCTGTGTACACCTGGTGCTTTGTTTATTCATTACTCTGTTTATATATTGTAGTTACTTGTACTCACTTGCACAGTAATATGTGATGTTACGATTTTCAGAGACATTAGATGAATTATTAATCCGGTTTGCAAGTATTGTGGCCTGTTTGTTGTGGAAAAGTAAAAACCACGCAGGTCCCCAAGGGTTATGTTTCGGTTCATGAGGCTTTACAGAGCGAAGATAAAAAGACATGATAGCGGTCTGATGGTATTCTTATAGATACGAGAATGAGCTGACGACTCTTTCTGAGTTCTTTACTGTTTCCTCTCTTCCATTTTCCTCTCTTCACTGTATGACATTTGTTACATAAGCAAATGGACAGAGAACTCGACAGGGTTCCAACATCAAGTCAGAAAAAGCAAAAAAAATCAGAGTCAGTCCTGACTAATGCAAAGTGAGAGCCTTTCCAGCGAGAGTGTGCGAAAAAGGCAGACACAAGTGAGGGAATTGTAAATGAGTCCCTCGGTTACAGTAGAAGTGTCCCCACTACATGAACGAGGCTGATCCTCTTTACCCACAACTGTCACTTCAAACAGACTGGGCTAAGATAAGTCTATTTGCAATAGTAAACAATTTAATATTTGATGTACAGTACAGTAAGCTATCCCCTCCTCATGTTCCTCCCCTTCTCCTCTGTTGGTCTTCTTGAGCATGCTCAAGTGTGTATGCGCATCCAATGCGTATGTGTGTGTTTCTGTGCCCAGTAGGGTGGGGGCTGGGGGGGGGATGCTGCTGGCATAGTCAACGAGGCTACATGAGGCAACGGGAGCATCTGAGAGCATGCATAATCTCTCCAAGAGATGACGATGGAGAAAATACAGTAGCTGCTCAGTAAACACTTGTAGAGGGATGCAATTGGCTTAATTTTGTTTGCAGAAGCAAACGCACGTTTTCTAAATTTGCTTTTTTTTTGTCCGGTGAAGTAGTTTGACTTCGATCTGGTTGAATTGTGTCGATTTATGCCATTTGAATCAAAGAGGGAATCTGGGACATTGATCTAAGAAAGAGACTGCATAAATGGTTTTAGGAGCAACAAGAACTGATTAATGACGAAAGAGACGTACCCATCAGAGATTTGTGGCAGAATCCCAATCAGTAGTTTTTAGTAAGACTTGGATCTGCTTACACCTTTGTTAGCCAATTCTAACTTCTCTTTGCGAAATTTAATTAGCATTATTCAAAATGATGTTTTCCATTAGCAGTCATTTTCTTTTTATGTTAGAAGCCTAGGAGCTGTCACTCTTAGAGGAAGAACACTAGCTGCATGAAAGTTCTCACTATTTTGGATTTGACATATAAACTTTCTTCATTAATATATAAGCAAACAGGGGGGCTGCAACTGACCCTCTCTGGCAGATGGTGGCTTTTTATGTTAGGAAAAATCTGGTTTGAAGCAACCCACACAGCAAAAGTGCAAAATTGCAATAAAAGGGAAATGGCTATCCATCCATATTCTTTAGCTCTATTATCTCTGCACAGTATGGGGGACTTGGTGTCTATCTCCAGCGGTCAATAAGACAAGGTACACCATGGACAGGTTGCCAGTCTAATAATGTAAAATGTTAAACCCAAGAGCAAATCAGAAATTAAAGTGAACCTGACATTTCTGTTTTGTGGCTGTAGGCAAAACACTGAGAACCTGAAACAAAAAACATGCATGTACAGGAAGAACATTCAAACTCCATGTAGAAAGGACCCTGGACAGGATTTAAACCCAGTACCTTATCCCTACAAGACAACCGTGCTAACAGTTGTGACACTGCCCTGAAATGATTGGCACCCACTAAAGTGCAAGTCCTTGTTGTAGCTGCTCCTTTAGAATAGCTTCTAACATGTGTTATATTTCCCCTGACCTCATTTTTAAACATGCCACTGAGACTGAAAATTGCTTACTCCTAACCTTTTTCATTTAGAAACAGCTTTTTGAACAGGGTCATTTTAATGGCTTTTGCAGCATTTACTGATCAGAAAACCCCCCAAGATTTTTCAGTTTCCTGCAGCTTAAGTCGGGTCTTGCTCAGAATAGTCTTTTTTCAAGTCCACTAAGTCTTCTTTCTATGTGCATTTTAAAAGCATTCCCGTAACTATACCAATTCTAACTTATGTAAGGGACATTAACGGATGCTGTTTAGCCTGGAAGAAAATTCTAGATCGACATCAAACTGTTATGCTGGTTCTCTTAATTTTAGGGCTCTATGCCAAAGATGGTCCATGTGGGGAATGTGGCATAACCGGGGGGTAGGAGGCAGTGTAAATGGCTGAATAGTAAGAGCTACAAGCAGAACAATTACGGCAGTCACTTACCATCACTGTGTCTGGTTGAGGCAATGGCACAGTGGGATGCCGCAGGGCAAGAATAAGGCTTTCATCCAGCTGGTATCACAAGATCAAGCTGGTCATGCCAGAAATGACAAAACAATACGCTTATCCATGTGAAAGTTTTTTTTTTCCCTTTTAGTCTTTTTTTAAATAATGAAAACTCACAGATGAGAGATTGTGTGGACTCACCTGTGATTACCCCTTAACACAATGTTTAAAAATATGATTTATTCTTTTTTCTGTCCTCCTCTTCAAATTGTTCTCTGCCTCAACATGTGTTGTTTAGCATCTGTCAGAGTTTTCACAAGGTCCAATACAAAAATGACAAACATTACGTTCTGACAGTGCTGATATTTTGTCAGCTCTCAAAGTAAAATGGAGCATCAAACAGCTAATGAAAGTCTTTGGGCCCAGATGGAGAATTTGATGGGAGTGAACAGCTAAAAAAAATAACTTGATGTGCCAAAATAACCACCCACAGACATAGCCATTCAAAGGTATGTGTTTACACAGGTATTAGCATATCGGCATGTAAACACTAATGTAAATCCACACACTCACACAAACATGCACACATACACAGAGCAGAGCAGAGGCAGCTGACCGCATCTGCCCCTCGTCCTCAGGTTCAGCGGTGGCCACTCCTGCAGCCTCACCTCCCCTTGTCACTTCTGATTCTCATGGTAGGATCCATCATCTGCTTGGCAGTGTGGGTGCCAGTCAGTTGGATCTCGGGGGACCCGCAGGCAATGGGAGCCCAAAGGCAGTGGGCTGAAGCCTCCCCAGCCTTCACAGCAGCTGTGTGGGAGACAGAGAGAGGTGCGGCACAGATGTGGGAGTCTGGAGCTGACAGAAGGTACGGCTGATTTCGGAGTCGGCCATGTTTGTTATTCCACCTTTTCCTGGGAGGAAGAAGCCGGGGCCCTTGATCTGGCTTGGAGCTAAACACTTAGCTTTTGTTCCCCAAGATGAATAAGCGCGCAGAGAACGAGGCATTAGGGAAAAGGAGGAGAAAAAGAAGAAAGGACTTGGGGCCAGAGGAGAAATCCGGTCACCAAGTGCAGAGTGAGGCTGGTCATTCTATACCCTACTGAAGCTGAGGCCCCATCACAGACCTAGAGCCTTTCCGTTCGCTGTTGTTCAATAGAGCTACTGGTACTGTTACACATTAGAATAATGACAGAGTAAAGTATAATAAATCATATATTATTAATAGATGTTAACATTTAACATGTTTAAATTTAACAATTCAAATATAAGAATAAGAACATAGCGTGACATAAATTCTTGTGAGGAACACGTTTTTTCCCCCCCAAAAAATTTGAACTCTGTGTGACACAGAGCTATCAAAGCACTATCAGCATGTGACTCCATCTGGTAAAGTGTAAGCTATCATCATTATGGGTTCCAGATATGAAGGTGAGAGCTTTGACTTTGACAACCAGTTTCTATTTTTGAGGCTGTTGTTTTTATCAACAAAGAAAGAATCTCTGGTGCTGAGCTGACAGAATTGGCCAATAAGGACTTTTTCTCATTCCGGCTAAAAACATGGTTTCAAAAGCATCACAGAAATATCAATACTTAAAATGTTTAAGACAGTATTAGACACACTGGGTAAGACAAAGCTAAATTGATGTACCAGAAAAGATTAATCTTTGAACACTAAAACTGATCAGATAGAACCTAATCAACATAACTGGAGCTAAATTATACAGCTGTTTCAGGGTGTATTTTAGGCAGGATTAAATTTGATTACAAGCTTGGACTGGATCAGGAATGGTGCAGATTTAAGAAAAACAGACAAAAAAACTAATTTCTTTTCACTCAACCATGAGAATAAAGTGGTTCTGATTATAAAACTTCATAAATACACTGATTGGAGGTTCACACTATTAGTGGATAACATTGCCATTTTCCTGCATTGCCAATGCCCTCTTGACTTTTCTAACTATTCCAGAAAATTGCCTTTGTATCATGACAAAGTTTTGCAATGGGATGTAATGAGAATAAGCAAGGAAAACTTCAAAACCAGAATGGCAAGACAAAAATGGCACCATTCTTTTCTCGCAGGCGATGCAAAAACAAAAAACACAAAAAAATCTTGGTTGTTGATGTGTATGTTTGGGCCTTTATGTTACACTGAAAAAGATTGGGACTCATAAAAACGTTGACTCTTAAAGGTTGCTGTTGGACCACTAAGGGATTAGAATTTAAAAAAGGATAAAAAAAATAAAAAAAAACACAATATCGAATATTTAGATATGGACAAATGTAACACTGACTACAGATGTAAATCAAAGGTTTTTATTACGTTTAAAATGTTCTTTATATTTACAATAAATTAAAATAAGGATTTCCAATATTCGTTAAATCACAACTTAAAAATCATCTTGCCTCGTGATTTGGTTGCATGGTTATACCCTTAGTTTGAAGGGATGAAGCAACCCATAAACGAATATGGCTCCATCAACTCTCAGTGGAGCCATGTGATGAATAGTACCACTCAAAATCACTGCTGATGCTCATAGCCCGATTTTCACAGGGAATTTTGCACAACTTCATTTTGTAGTAACACTATCCACCTTGTAAAAATGAACACCCTCTTCTGACAGCAAAAGTGAGAAATGGGATAGTTTTCCCACTGAGTTCCCAGATGTAGGTTTGCCATTGTATTCACACACCCGGTGTTAGCCCAAGAAGGCACCCTTTAAAAACAGCTCAGTCTAAGCTTTGCAGAAAAAACAAGCCTATGATATGTAAGAGGTGGCAGTGCAAAAACCTTAGTACAAAGTGCTTGTTTACACTAGAGTAACCCTAAGAGGAAAATATGATATGAAACTTGACATCCTCTTCTCGTATTGCATTTAAAAACCATTGTCCCACTAAATATTTGGGTTCCCATGATATGCCTAATGCTAAGTTAGGCTGTGCATGTGCTTGCGTGTGCACGAGGGTGTGTGTGCATGATTGAGTGTTTGTGCAGTACAGCGGAGCAGAGTACATCTGCAGTGGTAAGGAAACAGTCTGTTAGCATACAGCTTTGACAACTCCATCAGGCCAGTCTCAAGGTAGCTGTCAATCACAACAAATCGTCTCATCCCCGAGCGCTGCGAGGACCTCTCTCCACTACTACACACATGACAGGCCCCTACAGCTCTATTTACCCATGCACACCCTCCCAGTGCCAATGATTTTGTAATTAGAAAACAGCAAAAGAGGAAAGGGAAAAGGGGGCTGCTAGTAAAGTAAGTTGGTAATAAGTTTTGGATACAAAGCAAGTGAATGGCATCCTTTTACTCGCCGCTCTGGCGTTTTGAAAAGGGGGTTGGAACTTGTTATTGAAAAAGCAAAGGCATTCTCATTCACTCACCCATTTAGGGAACAATATAGGCTTGTGTGGTTGTGTGTATGCTTATGTGTTAAGGTGGGGGTGGAGTGTAAGTGTGTCACATGCAGACTTGATTTGCTAGACTCATTTTCGGCTAAGTATAATTAGATTAATGTGGCGATTGCGTAGCTCAAAGCCAGGCCCTCTCCTCTTCCATCCCAGAGCATATGAATTAGCTACTAAACACATCTTTATTCCAGGCAGAGGAAGCACCGGTGTGAGTGCTTAGCATATCCTTTATAATGGGGAAAGATGTTAATTGTGTCCCATTACTTCTAAACTGTTTGCTTGTTGTATTAATCACTGTGCTAATTGATGCAGAAATAAAATTGTTGCCACAGGCACAGAGGGGAGCGAACCAAAGTCAGGGACGGTGGATGAAAGATTATCGTGGCAAACATATGGAGATGGTTCTGCTTTGAAAGTTTGCTCTATCTACCCACAAGCAATACACAGGCCTTAGTGTTGCACTGTGAGTCGCATCAAAGGTGAGATTTGTGCTGAATAAAACGAAACACATTGGTTGGCCTGCGTTCTAATTTGGCAAGCGGATTCTTTACAACAATCTGGCGAATTGGCGTTTAAAACACAGATCTCCTTTTTACAGAAAAATGCTCTATGATTCAGAAAGCAATGTACCCTGTAATTTTCAACCCACTCTCTGACTTGTCTCACGTGTACCTTTAAATTGGTATGTTTAGTACGTGTAATTATCATTGTACTCAATTTTCTCCTGAAAGACATCAAAGAGCCTCATTCATCATTCAGTACTGAGCAGGTAAAGTGAACATTATCAATAAGAAGTCCAAAAAACTAAGACATTACTTACATTTCTATGGTTTGACCAATATTTCAAATCAGAAAATGTATTTTATTTCACTGTCTTTTAAAATATTGATCATTCATCAGTTTTTTTAATAGTCTTCTTTAGTTTTAAAAGTAAGCCTAATGACTTTGAAGCCTCTTCAAGCATTTTTGAATGAAATCTAACAATGACCTAATTAGGAGTCTCATTAAAGCTTTTTTGGTGCACTTAAAACTAATCATGATTTGAGAAATTTTGGATTAGGCTTACCTTCCTACTTAATATGTTCTTTTTTTTAATCAATTTTTTTTGTGCTCTTTTTTCTATCGATTTTTCCAAACAAGTATTTCAGAGCAGATTGAAGGAAGAATGGTTCTCCCAAAACAACCAAATGAGAACCTCCCAGAGCTAAAGCATAGTGGAGCAATTAACTTTTTCCTAATATTAACTGATAAGTTAGTAGAAAAAAAAAAGGCTGGCAAAGTCGTATACTTTGTTCAAAATAATTGGTCAAAAGGTTAATACACTCCAAATGAGAAATAAGTTTTTCCTTGTATGCACATAATTTTTCTATCTTATAACAGCACTATGTTGTATTATTGTATTACTCTAAAATCTTGTTTTTTTTTTTTTTTTTTTAAATGCGCCGAAAATAAAAGAGGAATGTTTCATTTTGTAGTGTCTTTTAGAATGAAACATATTATCTAAATTAAACGGTTTGTTAGCAAAAGTGTTGTCATAAATAATAAGACCATTTTCTGTACTTTTTGAATTTAACAATATTTTATGCAGACTAGAAGTAAAGTGATAGAAAAAAAATTATAATAAAGAAAAACTCCTTATTTAGAACTCCAGGTTATTGGTTACTTTTTGAAAGACTTATTTGGATTGACATTAGCAAACGTTAGACATTTTTGTTTGTTTAGTGGTAATACAAGTTTGACTAAGGATTCTGGGATAAGCTGGGAAAGCAAAACAAAACACATCTCATGTTGTTTTATACCTTCAATATAAAGTGCAGAATGTTTAGAGCTGAAACGGCTTAGTCTCCTAGTTCAGGTGTCCCCTGAACATTTATGCCTGCCTAGAGGCAAAACAAACGTGTTTCTTTTTCCAATTTTCTAAACAGAATCACACTAAAGCTGACTTTAAGATCACATTTAAAATTCAATCTTTTTTTGCACGACATTAAGCCAAGTAAAAGGATTTGCAGGTGCCAACCACAAACACAGAGGACTTAATGTGTTGATGTATGCCTCGCTGCCTCTCCAACCACCAGTGTGAACACAGCATACACACAGGCGGCCATTTAAAAAGCCGCGGGCCTGTAAGGAGCAGGCGATGAATGAATTGATTCAGAGAAGACTTCAGAGGCCTTCGCTGGTCTACCAGCTTCTGCCTTTAAACCTGCTGTGTTTTTGTATGCAGATTCCCCTTGTCAGAATTCATTTATTCAAAGAGGGCTATCTGAGAGCACGCGTTATGAGACAAAAATAGTCGCATTCACGTTCTTCTCGAAAAAACATTTGGAATGCTAATACCATAAGGACATGTTGTTTATATGGTTGTGTTTGTGTAAGAACCTGATCCAGCACTACTCTGCTCTCTGGCCTGGAGGCACAGTTCACATAGACAGGAGTGCACTGATACCACTTGCAGAGTTCAATAGTCTACATTTGTGCTGGAGACACTTATTTTTTTGTCGCTAGAGACATTTATCATTGGCACCCGCTCTATGCAGGCGTTTGATTCAATAGCAAAAGCAAAAGAACAAAATCGATTCTTTTTTAAAAGGTCTTTAGATCATTCTGGTTATAGAATTGCACCTTTTGTTTATCAAAATAGTTGTCCATGGTGATGATTGCAAAATTGCTAGCCCTAACTAAGAAACCATACATCTCCAGTGTTTCACAATAGATTGATCCATGGCGTCACAATTTTGGGTCTGTGTTTTTCATG
Organism: Cyprinodon variegatus; assembly: GCF_000732505.1. NCBI lineage: Eukaryota > Metazoa > Chordata > Actinopteri > Cyprinodontiformes > Cyprinodontidae > Cyprinodon > Cyprinodon variegatus. The sequence continues at coordinate 532,420 of NW_015150806.1, forward strand.
GATCTCTGTACCCATCTCCCTCTCTCTCCCCCTCAGTACTCTCAGGCTCTGCACAGGTGGTAGAAGCTTCCCCAGTAGTGTCTTTCTCGCTCCTTTTTGTTCCCCTCCAATTGCTCTGATCGGGAGCTGTTGATGGTGATGACAGTGCTGGCTGTCCATTGATTTGCTGTGCCCCCCTGGTTGTGAGTTCACAGCAGATGACACTCTTCCTTGGGCTTTAATTAGAGCTGCCCCCATCTTCTCTTCTCTCTGTCCTGGATGTGGTTCGGCAGATGAACACAAAAAGCTCCCACAAACAAAACTCCCTGCTAGGAAATAGCCAGCACCGGCCCTGCAGTGGCAGTATTAAGTGCCTTGGCTATAAACCTGCATGAGCAAGATGGAGGTTATTTTCTGTGGCTAGATGTGTGTTATTTTAATCCAAAAAACGCTAAGGATATGAAATGCAGAGGACAATTAGAAATAAATGGCACTGTCCTTTTTTATTCAATGAATCCTCAGGTGTACTTTTAAAAAAATGAGATTTTCAATCTAACTGGAAGGATGGCGCTTTTTGTTGATTCTTATGTCACCCGTGAGGTTTTGTCCTACCCCCTGCTCAGCTATAAGATACAGAAGCCCCAACTTACCATCTGTCCTGGACGTGAGCCACTCCAAACCTGAGCGGGAGAGCGGTGGAGGAGAGAGTGGACAGACAATCCGTGGTCTGGACAGGGGCTATTATCTCAGTGGTCACGGGTCCTTGCACATATTTCATGGTTGCTCACAGGGTGTCTTCTCACATCTATTAGCACACTGTATTCATTTAGAGCACTTGTGGGTCACTTGTGGGCTGCATAACGCTCTTTCACAGCTGAAAGACAAATGAAATACAAAGCACAAGAGATGAGAGATGAAGGGTTACTATGATAAACAGGCCATTCTGCTGCATTTGGCTCACAGAATGTATACTGGCTTTCTCCGTGCTTCTTTTTCTCATTCACTGTATGATTAGGTGGTTCATCAACAACTAAAGTGAAAACCCAAACTGATTAGTTGGGAACAGCTGAGGCTGGCAGATTTTTACGAAATCACTGCAATCCTTGCTTAAATATACAGACCATCCTTTTAACCCATTTTATTTTATTCATCTTCATTTTTTATTATAATGTGAGTTTCATGCTCATATTTTGTCATAAACACTGATTTATTTCATTTTTTTACCTTTTAAATATAAAAGTGATGCACTGGTTTTATGTTTTTTTTTTTCATTGGGGGGAGCTACAACTTTGGTGTGCAATTTAACTTTCTTTGTTACGCTAAGAAAAAAGATCCAGTGCAACCAGTCACACTTAGCTTGTAAACAGATCCACCAATGTGTAAATCAATCTCTGTACTGTAGGAATACAGCTGCTCTGATTTCTTTAATTCCCAAGTCACAGCAGATAGATCAATGAGAAGACTTTGGGGGAGATAGGTTATGGAAATAAAATAGTATCCAAACTTCAAATTGTGCATTTTCAAAATAATGCAAAGGTAGGTTAGTATGTTGGCATAGCTGCCAATCTACCAAGAGATGACTATTGACCTAAGCTGTAGGAGTTGTCAAGTGGACCATCTCTAAGTGCGTTTCCATTAGCTTTTTCTAATGTGCATTTTAAAGAATTGGATCTGAAAAGTTTGATAGAGACAGCAACATTTTGGGGCATATAATGCAAGCTAACAAACCATAGTATATGTATTGGCAGAAAACACAGTTGTTTCCAGCATTTTCAATACCTCTCCTTGTTATCTAATAGTGACATTCATTTATTTCCAATAGTTGATCACAATCTGTTGATTTTAGTGATATTCATCAGTCAAAACACAAGATGTGAAAAGATATGTAAATATGTGCACCCTTGCCAGTAGAAGCTGTCACTTGTTTTCCATGTTTTTGTTTGCACGGAACTGTCCGATAAGTTACATTTTTTCCTAGGAACACGTAGAACAAAATGTATGCCGCAGCTTTAGCCCTGGTTGCTAAAAGGGTATAACCGGCACCTTGTGAACATCACTAGCATAAATCAAAATTAAATTTGCAAGAACCGCAGAGAGTCAAAATTCCGGTAGGACACAGAATGACAAATAGTATTGGATTCTCAAAACTCGAGGGAAGAGTGGCAATAAGAACAATTTACAAGCTCAGTTGGGGACAGGACAAACTACTGGATAAGATGTTGATTTCAGATTAGAAACACAAGTGAACTTTTTGGCCTACATGCACAATTCTACGTTCGTTGAACTCTGACAATTGTCAAAAGAGAATTCTCCTCACTGTGAAACATGATGGAAGCAGGGTCATGCTGTGGTGATGTGTAAGAGTCAACACAGATCCTGAATGGGCTTGATAAGAAAATGAATGTTACAAATTGCAGAAAATTAAATTCTGTTATAGACAACAAAAGGCTTGAAACTATGTAAGGGGGTGTGTCTTCCAGCAAGAAAACTACAGTACACTAAACATTCACTCAGAGCTACAATATCATGGGCTAGATTAGAGCAAATTCATGTGGCATAGTAACCCAGACAAACTCCAAACCTAGTTGGGAATCTGTGTCAATAGTTGGAAATAATGCTATCAGATGCTCATCCTCCAATCTGACTGAAGTTTATATGTTTTGCCAAAATGAGTAGGCAGCAGTTCCAGCCTCTACACGTGCAGCGCTGATAGAGACTTTAGATGTGAAAGGTCTCTCTACAATGTATTGCATTCTTTAAGATTACTAATTCTCTTAAAAATCTTGGTAAAAGCGCAATAAATAAAATTTTATTGACATATATAAACCTAAAGTAAATTAATTTGTTTGTTGAAATTGAGTAGATTGGATAACATGAGCAACTTTTGGCCCTGAGGATGATCAAGAGAAACGGCTTTAAATGTGCTCCATAGATTAATACATACTTGCAAAGATACACACAAAATGGATCTAAAAACATGTGGCCACATGTTCAAATTCTAAAACACACATGCTTGACTGCATGCTTGCAGACAGGCACATAATCAATGCAGTCTTATAGCAGAGCTGACCAGTGGGGGGGCATGACCTACCAGGTGACCCATGCATGTCTCCACAAGTGCCAGGGTTTGCCTGTGAGAGTGTGCACGTCTATTGGTGTAAAAGTCAGCTGTTCATCCAAGCAAGCTTTGTATATTTTAGTTTTAAAGCTTAGAGGTGTGCTGCCGGTCTTTGCATAGTAAAATAGTATCATGGTGTTAATGTGGCGCCCAGTTTTCATAACCTTTTTTGTTTCACGCACTGAGTCATCCTGCCAACTTTCAGTAATCCTGTGTTAAGCCTTAACTCAAGAGTCAAAGTTTAAAGTTTAAGACATCCTGATGACATTAGTGGAGAACAAAGTGGAAGTTCAGTCATAAAGCCAATCAGGGGAGTCCTTGTTGCGTCTCGTAAATCTTCTACTTTGTAGGGTTACTGGGAGGTCTGGGAAGTGGAGATTTCCCACCCATTATTCGCAGGAAACCTCAGACAACCTCCCCCTGAACTTAGGTTGTGACCTTGGGACGATCATTATTGTTGTTTTAGTAACTATGGCAACCATAATTACCAGGACGCTAAGACACTACGTTGTACAAAGATGCAAGTTAGGTCATAAATAAGGTATAATGTATTTTCAGCTAAATGTCCATTGCTATAGTGAAGTGATCTTCTAATCAATATTTTATTGGAGGATATATTAATTTGTTTGCTTACTGTATAAGTTCATACCAAATAACAGTTCTTCTCTTAGGCTACAATTTCCATTGTCTAAGTTTGCAAAGAAAATACTGCAGACATCCACATATGAGCTTTCATTTGTAAACCTGTTTGCAGGAAGTGGTTTGATTTGTAGTTGATTGTATTTACTTTACTCATTTATCGTGCTTTGCTGTTGGTAAATGGTAAATGGCCTTTACTTATATAGCGCTTTTTCAAGTCAGGAGAGTTGACCAAAGCATTCAGTCATTCACCCATTTACGTACACAATCACACACTGATGGTAGCAAGCAACATGGTAGCCTCAGCTGCCCTGGGGCTCCCTGACAGAAGCGAGGCTGCCATACATTGGCGCAACCAGGCCCTCTGGCCACCATCAGTAAGCAATGTGGGTGAAGTGTCTTGCCCTGGCTTGAACCGACAACCCTCCGGTTGCAGGGAAAACACTTCCATCCAACACCACTGTTGTCTCACTGTTGTTGTGATTTATATCTAATGCCAGTTAATAGTGAGTCATTTTATTGTTTATGTTATAGATTTATTTTCTTTTAATTCCTATTTTTTAATGTCTGATCTTGGTTTCAACACTCATATCAAGATTTAGAAATGTAATTTTTGCAAAATATTTGTGTCAGCCTCCAGTGCCAATAATTATTGCACAGTAGTGCCACAACTACTGTGTTTTCTCAAGAGGTATCGCCTCTGTTGAATACACATTCTGAATGTTCTCTATTTTCTGTTCCTGACAAATTTAGCTAATTTTTGTATTTATTTTTTGAATTTGATTTTAATTTTTTAATTTTCTGCTGTATTTAATTGATAATGATTTTGAATCTTGAGGAGTTCTTTATCGGATTTTGTAGTTTCGTACTCAGTTTTTTCTAGTATCAAAGAATGCATGTAGTGGAGAATACTGTATGTCATAGGGACAAAATATTTCTTACAAGGTTTACCTGCTGTGGTATATAATACATTTTATATCCCATTGATGAAGGATAATATATTTAAATAACTCAATTAATAATGTCTATCAGACTGAGATCATCTACAGTTATTCTGGTTCGAAGGGGGTTCCTAATTTTTCATTGTTTTATAATAGTCGACTGATGTCAGTAGATGCAATTCATTTAAATTGTAGACATAATTGAGATATGACATTTTTTGAAACTATGTAACTTCTTAAAAATATTTAGAATGAAAAATAAACCTATACTCCATGGTTTAGATATGTGAAAAATTATTGGCTTGATTAAAGGGTCAAAAATAAAGTAGCAGAGGACAAGATATAGTGATGCTTTCCTACGAAATGGGGGAGAAACTAGTAAAAGGACAAATTCGGCTCAAGGGGTTTATAATATATATCCAGAGGGAAGCCATCCATCTGTGTCTCAAAGAGGAGCAGACCTCCAACAACGGTGTGGTAGCACAGGGATAAGCCCTCTGACACAACATTAAAAGGTTTTCTAAATTTCCTGAGGCTGGCACCTACCTTGAGATGAATAACAGGATTCCAACAAGTGGTCTTCAGGGCCTGAAAGATGATCTTACTGTGACCGTCTCTAAAAACCAACCCTGAAAAAAAATCAGTAACTAAAGACACACCATCTTCCAACAGTCTAAATTTGACAAATATACCATTTTATTTATTGTATTTCATTTTACCTACAGTAGAAAAATAATAAGCAAAACACAGTATAGTTGCACCTTTCACCTCTAATATCTGAAAAAGTTTCCCCCAGTGTTCCAAAGCCTCTTTTTATGACTTCTGTTCCACTTCTAGTTCCTGTAACAGCCATGTAGGCCATGCCAAATGTGCCCAGAAATAAGCCGGGCCACCCCACTGTCTCTGAGATTGCCCACCCAGGCGTCTGGCACACGCCACAGTGAGCAGGAGGCCCTCTGGATTACAGTAATACACAGGATCTCATAATGGAAAGCTGCCGTGCACATTTCCTTCTCTCCGCCCTCATTGTCCACACTACCAACTGCACAATCAGGATATGAAAGTATGTTTGCACTCGTTAGCATCTCTGGGTTTGTTGATGCCCCACTTTGCCTTTTGAATTGGTTGTTGCAGCTTCACAGCTTCAGTGTTGGGAGACATTAAAAAAAAGAAAAATTAGAACAGAGAAAAACTTTGATTATGTGATAAAATATGATATAGAAATAGCTTAGGAGGTTCTTGAACCCTTAAAAAAATGATTAACTTGATTTATAGAGGGCAGTTGATGTCATGGGTCAGAAGGAAACAATGACAAGAACAAACTTAACCCAGCAACTTACTACATAAACAGGACCTACCACATGCTAGACAAACTTTGCCACTTTCCCCGTCAGCAGAAGCTGTAATTAATGGGGCAGTTGACCTACAGTTTAGGCCAGAGGAGAGGAAAGCCAGACAAAGTTGAAAGCCATTAAGAGGAAAGGGCGTTTGAGAGGAAAGCAGTCAGAAATGTAGAAGGCTGGAGACTTTTTTTGGGTGAGTAACAAAGGCGCAGGTGGGCCAAAGAGAGCAGAGGCGTGTTCTACCGCAAGTTTAGACCACCAGGTTACCTCAGTCTGTACATAATTACACCGCAGAGGTCATTTACTCCTCTAAGTGGCTTGTGCACCAGCCCCTTCGGTGAGTTCTCGCTAATCAGGCATGTGCTCCAAACAATAGGCCATGTGTGCATCTGGGTGTTGTAGGAGGAGCAGAGGTAACAAGAAGACCACCACTGATCAACATGAACAAGATGTTTGGAAAGGGCACAAGAAAAAACACTCTGAAAAGGGGGGAGCACGAGGAGAGGGTAGAGGAAGACAGACGGATGGGGAAGGGTCCGCTAAAGTTGCAGGGAGGCACGTCTTCAAACCTATATTTATCCAGGAGGTTCAAGGGGGGAAAGGCGGATACAGTGACACTTAGCGCGGCTGTAGACCAGATGCTTTCTCACACAGGGATAAGAGGATTGGAAAACTATAATGAAGCACAGGCCTAATACGTACACTCCACCTTGATTAGCTTACACTTGGAAATGTTTCATAATTTCTCCCAATAAAACAACACCTGCACCTGTCACATTGGAATATATATATTTGAAGGGCGTACTGTTATTAAAAAGGGAGAGGATACATAATTTTTAAATGGTTTTATAAATACACCTCTGAAAGTGGATTTGTAGTTGTATTAAACCCCCCTTATGCTGTCATCCTGAAATAAAACCCAGTGCAAGTTGTTTGCATCAGAAATCACCAAAGTAAAAAAGGAGTTAAATCAGGTAAAATTTAATCACATTCTGATGTCACAGCATTCTCCTAAAATGGAATCTGATCATTCTGCACAAAATAGTCCTTAATGACAATGTGAAACAAGTCACTTTAAAGATTGCAAAATGTATAATTAAAATGAAAGAAAAAGCGAGCAAACATCATGTTATGCTATTCAGATTTCAATACTTTAAAAGATACATTCACTTTGGTACTCAAGCCACTGATATTTTCTGTTACATTTTGTGCTTCAAATGTTTTTCATGTTGGAAGACAAATAGTCTTCTTAGTCTAAGGTCAAGAGCATTCTCCATGTTGCTGCAACCCTCTACTCTCTGTAGATTTCATCAGACCAAAGAATTTTGTTTATTCTGGTCCAACAGAGCCTGAGGCAAACAATTCTACAAACTAAAGTGGACAGCCATGTCCATGAGGGCCTCTGAAAATAGTTGACTTTTTGGATGTTTGTCTTGTCTCCACAAGGAATTACTGGAGCTGATAGCAACCATTGGTTGCCTCTCTGACCAGGGCCATCTGATTACTAGGTTTGGCTGGACAGAAATATTTAGTAAATCAATCAATCAATCAATCAGCTTTATTGGATAATCACAGGGATGGCTAAACTGTTGTACTTTAAGACAAAAATAGGTTACAAAACAAACACAACATCAATAGCCAAAAAACAGACTCAGAGAAGGGGTATTATTTAAAAAGCCATACACATCAGGATCACAGTGTCTTAAAAATATGTAATTTAGGGGTAGTTCTTCACATTCTATGCTATACTAACCGCAGTGCTCTTTGAGGATAGACATTGCTGCATCATTCTAGACTTTTTTTTGTTAACTATAGATGAGCTGCAGGGCTCCTCAGCTTGGGTGGAACAATCTATTCACAAAAGAACTACCTCTCATATACAGTATTCCAAAAATCTGGTCATAAGGGAAAGTGGCAAACAGATCGCCATTGTTCCAAGAAGTAGTACAGGAAACATGTGGAAGAATGGGTACTGGTCAAGATAAATGCCAAAAAGCTGCATGTCTTTCTAAACACACCAGCCCCAGTCTGAAACACGGTGGTGGAAACATCATGCTGTAGAGATGCTTTGATGTGAGGAATATGGGATAATCCTGAAAGTAAACCTGTTATAGACTGCAAAAGAAAATACTAAAGAATGCAACAAAGGTTCAAATTCTAGTATGACAATAACCCTTAACAAACAGTAAGTTTAAACAGAGAGGTCAGATTTAAGAAAATTTGAAATATTAATAACTTCCCATGTAATTTACTTGATAAATAGCAAATAAACAGAAATAGACAAAAAAAAAACAAAAAAAAACAGAATATTGTAATGCCCAACTCTTTAGAAGGAGAAACTAAACAAATTTTATTTGCAATCACTGCAAAAGGAGATTCTGCAAATGCTAAAAACAAACGGGTGTTTTTTGTTTTTATCCTTTCAAGCTTTAATTTGTGGGAATAATCAAAAAAGCATTTTGATGTTTTCTTCATACTTCAAAATTATAAACACATTTCTGTTGCTGTATCATCCCTGTTTGGGATTCCAACCTGACATACAGTAATCTGAAAAGGATTTATGGGTAAGGATACCCTTCAAACTGCCCTGTATGTAATATTGTGATGCCATCAATAAAAATATAGCACATTTAAATCATTGTTTCTGTTAGAAATGCACTAAAACAGAGAATCATGTTTACTTTAGCAAATCTCATATTTGATGCGAGCATTACTAACAAGCAAATCTGTCAGGCCTGCCAACATTAGCAGTGGAAGCACAGAGAGCCATTAAAGGTCTGGCCCCAGCAACAAAAACAAAACGTATCCACCTGAGACCACAGAGGGACAGGATGCAGGCTACTTATAGTAACCTAAAACCAAACCACATGAATAGCAGGAAAAACGGCTCAGTACGGGAGCTGCGCCGAGGCGTTTGAAGTGCGCCACCTCTAAACTATTCTGATAAGCCACCCCTGCATCTTTGAAGACGGGTGTTCCTCCATAGTCTCGTGTCCTGTTGTGGATGAATTGTTTCCTCTTTCACTTTGTCCATATTTTCCTGCAGAAACTGACACTGTTTTATTGTCCTCCTGAGCCAAACCCCCTCGTCTTTGGAGCAAGAAGGAGAAAACCTCTTGCTGTTCTCCGGCCTGGTAAGAAATGGACAGTAAAACAGTGAGAGGTGGTGCAGGAGCAGCCATCCTCAAGAATGGGCAGAAGGATGACCCCCTGCTTATCGTTACTATTTCCTGTGTCCATAAGCTTGTGACCTGCAGCGCCCTTTGCCTAAGAATGGACTGTTAGAGTAATTTGTCACTCAAAGGTGGATGATGTCATTACACAAACATGACAACAGAATGGGGAAAGAGTGACATATTTTGGTACTTTTGGTGGGATTTTGATGGTCGACCTTGTAAATTCAACAGATTTATGGCATTTCAATGGAGGAAGAGCACGCACCTGACTCTCTAGAGAAAAAAACACCAGAACAAATACTTAAAGAACCTGCAGCGCAACATTCAGACTTCACCTTAGAGGTAATACTTGAACAGTAATGTAAAGATGAGCTTTGGCCAAGATGCAACACGTCTTTATTATAGATTTAAAGCATTGCAAATTTTAAAAAAGGCCTTAAAATAACACTAAATATAAATGTTTTAGCTGTTACAGTTCCATGTATCACATTGCATGCCTCCTGTGGGTTTTAAAAAGTTTGTGCGGCAAGCCTTACAAGGCCATACAACAGTATGTATATATAAGAAACATTTTCACCTCTGAGCAGTGTAACTGAGTATTATCTGTGTAATCTCAGATAAAGCTACAATATATGTGCTTCTTTCGACTCCTGTGGAGAACAAGAGCTGACTTTAACACTCAATATCATGGAATCTAACTGCACTTACCGATTGCTTGGTTTTCTCCTCTGGAACAAGTTTATGTCAAAATGTGTGTCAGTATGTTCAGCCAGACCATTTTAGAAACTATGAAGTTGACTTTATTATACATGAAACAAAGAGAGGTAGATTTGGGTAAATTCTTCCCAAACATCACTGGAATTGGTACAACATTAAAAGATTTAACAGAATATCATCTACAGTGGTGGATGTAACTGTCATCATTGCAACTCTTTCATTTTACTGTGTCCTGCACTGTGTCTACAGAAAGCTCATGTTTCCTTTGAGGTGTTGGCCAACCATTTCATTAATATTCTGATAAAGGATTTAAACCAAACTGGTTGCTTATAGGAACAACATTTTGATCGTGGGCAGAGGTGGTTTCTTCACTTCAGTTCACTTCTGACGCCTACATCATTTATATCCTTTTAACCCTTAGAAATCTTTCAGATAACTTCCTTACATTTTAAAGATCATGCCTGTTATCTGTACAATGATGAATGAAACATATTTTTATATCTTTTCACTTGTATTGAGGTTTTTTACATCACTGTAGGGGTAATTTCTTTAACCTGTCTTTGCAGAACTGTTTAATTTAGCCAGAATTGTTTGTTATTAGGCATCAAGGGCCTATTTAAGGTGACAGCAAAACATCCCATGCGGAGTTTTAGTCCAAAATTTGAATTTTCCACTGCAAAATATATTTTTTTGTATTTTATTTTAATTCATTTATTGATTTTTTTATTTGATTTTCCTTTTTCAAATCACTGAGATGGAAACTTGCTGGTGTTCCTTAAATTAGTCTTCTGCTGCATGACTCAGGTGCACCGGAGCTTAACAACAAGCTTAAATGGCGTCAGGATTTTGTATTAGCAAAGAATTGATATTTGATCATCTGCAGTAAGTCTTCTCAGTCCTGAAGAATCACTCCCTGAATGTCACACAATCACCACCATATTTGACATTAGCTCGGTTGAAGTGATAGGCTGTTGTGTTCTTCTCAGATAGCAGGGGTTTCTGAGACTCTTGGAAAAGTGATTAATCACTGTAAAATCCTATTTAGCAGGAGGGGGTTACTCCAGATCACACAGGAAGGGATACGTTTTGTATTGTTTTTGTCCCCATAACAAATGAAATCACAATTTACAAACTGCAATTTTTATTAACGCAGGTTATCTTTGTATGCAATAAAAATATGTTTGATCTGAGACATTTAATTTTAACAAACTAATAACAAAAGCAGGAAATGTGCAAAAGCCAGAATTTTCAGTTTTCATCAACAGCCTGCCATGGAGCATTTAGGATTTGGAAATATTGGAATTATCAGTTGAAATGAGGTTGAAAATATCATCAATTTGGTAAAGCGGCAGGGAGTAAAGTTTTTTTTTTTATGCCATTACTTTTTTCAAACTATCCAATACTTTCCAGAAAAATGCAGTTGAATTTTTAGATAAATATAGAATTGATGGTATGGTGAAATATTTGATCAGATTATTATTATAGATCACTACGATTTACAATGTCTCATCCTGATTAATTAGTATTACCATACTATAACCATAAATGACTAATAAACTATGAAAGGAGCTAAAGATTAGGGTGATGGTGTGGAGGCATGCCAACTTAAAAGTATAAATAATTTTAGCCATTTCTGAAAAACATAATTTTCATAAAAACATATTTTATTTTATTTTTAGTGATTTCATCCCTATCATATATCATCATATCTCAAATCCAAATGGATAATAAATAGTTTAGGACAAAAGCTTGCTGGAATTTGGTTAGCAAAATTAATAGTGTAAATTGCAATGTAGTTTATTTTTGGTGGAATAAAATGGCATGCTAACAACAGCATTAATGAAAAGTTTTGAAATGAAAAAATTTGTTTAGTTTAAAAAAAAATGTATGCATTATTGTGTTGAACTCTTCTTTTTTTGAAATTCTGTAGATGCTGAGTGAATGTGAGTCTCTTTCACATTAACTATTTTCCTGCCTTTGAACATATTTACAAAAGGATCAATAGAATAGAATAGAATAGAATAGAATAGAATAGAATAGAATAGAATAGAATAGAATAAAATAGAATAAAATAGAATAGAATAGAATAGAACCAGTGCAAATGAGTTTTTGGGACAGCAAACTGACATTCAGATAAATTAACAGGGCTAAACTGGAGAGCTTTATCTAATGGAGTATGCCTTGTTGTAATGACAAGATAGGAGAATAATGGAGTGTTAGTTTGCTTCATAATAACGCTCGATATCCAGGGAAGTGCAGATAGGCACATTAGAAGTCAAAGACTGTTCCAGAATAATAGGAAGGCTCAGAGATAATGTACTCTCACGGGGGGGCTGCGACATTAGCAACAGCGCAGCAGGGCTCGGCTTGCACATGTGCCAATGACGCATTAAATCCTTCAATGACAAAAGATACATGAAAGGTATATCTGTAGGCACACTGATTCACGGCTATTATTTATCAGACATTGTACTGTACATATTCCTGTAACAAAGAGATAGTTAATGTTCAACTGTTGTGCTAAAGGCACAGACCATGTGAGAATGAGACAGAGGCATTTATTAGAAAATCATGTGTAAATCCATAATTTGGAAGAAGCCCTGTGGATTTTCTTAATTGGCACTGGAGCATTTGTCTTAAAGGAGGAAAAACAAACAATAGAAACTGTTGTTTTGTATACTGAAGTGCGTATTAATCAGATGCAATGCAGCTTAAACGCAAATCAAAAATTTGTAATGAGAGCACCAGCGATGAAGGAAAAGATGAGAAACACACATATGACAAAAAAAGTCCAGATAACATTAACGTCTGCTCAGACGAGCACAGTAGGAAGACACAAAGTATTTAGCACTGCTTTTTCTGTCTTCTCCTGTTGTTTGTCAACTCACAGCATTTCAGTGTGCGCAACCTCCGTCTTCCCTGATGGCACAAATGGAGGGTGAGTGTAATACTGCCCCCCTTCCTTCATTAGATATTAATTTATTCATTACATGTTAACTCTCTGAGACCTTGGAAGGAGACACCAGGTGACTCTTCTTCATTTGGACCCTACTGCTCTCCTCTGGGCCCAGGGAAAAACTGCAGTAATGCCACGCAGTTGGGGAAGCACTGAGCAAATTATTCAGCTCCATGGAGAGGGACTCTTTGTGGTAAACACACGGTGGGACGTTTGTGCTGTCATAATTAAATCTGTGAATCCGTAAGCCCAGGGTTTCTTTATTTTGGGCACACGGATAAACATGTGGTTTGGGAAACACAACCATGCAGAGGCCCATTGTTTTATCTTACAGCTGTAAATAATAATAAAAAAAAGAATTTTAGTTTTATAGTGCATCTTCTCAGTTTGAGTGTAACAAGACACCACAAAAATAACCATAATATTACCATTAAAACTATTTTAAGTTGTCACTGATATAAGAATATGTGCACTCCGTTGTATGTATTTTTGAGGCTGTTGTTTTTAAGTAAAATGAACTTAATTTGTCCTTTTCTGTTAAATAAAAACAATGCTTAGAGGGATAGTAAAAAAAATCAACTACAAATACAAAAAAATGTAAAGTTTAAATGTCAGCTGTGTTGGAAGAGTTTTGGTAATCAGTAGAAGTCAGAAACATAACTGGCCAACCTGTAGACATTGATGACTAAGATGTTAGATCTGCTACATAGCTCCTAAAAGCTCTATATAATCACAGTTCAAAGTTTTCTATGAGCTTTGACACAATTTGATTGTAAAAACCGAAAATATCTCATCTGTGGTGTGTGAATTAGTCTAATCTATAGATTCCGCTAGTGAGTATATAGCATCTCTACACGGAACTCATGGGCTGAACTCTTGACTCTAAGACAATACTTCTGTTTTTTAGCTCTAACCACTCTTCAGTAATTCTAATCTAAACCACACATTGTTTTTTTTTTTCTTTTTTTCTCATAATGCATTGACATTAAGCTGTGGCAACTCTAAAACCAGAGCTGGCAACAAAAAAAACCTTACTCTTTTGGAGGGGACATTTTTTCTCACTTCTTCTATGTATTTAGGGAACTTAAGAGCAGACTCCTTGAAATGAATGTCAAGAAATTGTTTTGGGAGGTTCATCCTAAGAGATTGACCTTTGTTATAGAGTTCTGACAAAGGAACCAAATCTTTTGACCTCTTTCTTAACATGCATGATAAGTAATAGCTGGAAGGGATTTTATTTTACTTTTTGCTGTTTCACACATATTCACATCCATTTAGTGAGACTGAGAGTCAAACAGTGGGATACAACAGAAAGAAAGTGCAGTGCTTCTATGACTAGAAAAAACTTATGATCTATTCTAAGTTGTGTATAATACTCTCATGTAAGTTTATTGTAAGTTTTTGGAAAAGCAAGGGACACATGGACTGGGTGTCTGGCATCTTAAAAGGACAAATTGACGTCTTAGACTAAGAAATAACAGCAAGACCTGACTATTAAAATAGTTCAGTAAAGTTTGATATTTGCCGGAAAATATCTCAGTAAATAATTGGCTTATTAAACAATTTGCAGCGCAACTTAAAATATTTGCACTGAGACCTTTCATTTACATTCTTTTCAGAGATTATTTCCCGAACAACGGTAGTTGCTTCTCAGGATAAACATTGACAAGCCTACATCTATACACACAAGTCCCATAAAATCACTTAAAAACTCAGGTTTTACAATTATTCAGCCTGCTAACTTAATGGCAGATATTCTTAATATCAATCCTTCCTCTTAATATCAATTCCTTGAGTAAAGCTAAACTGGCACATTTAAACAACCATTATCTGTTAACGGTGTTCCTAAAACCTGAAGACATTTGAATGAAAATGATAACGGATGAATCCATATATACATTAAAAATCTTCCAGCCTAAGGAATATATATCCAAAAGTAAAAGCTCAGTTTAGATTTGATCAGTGATTTGTTTGTTGCTTTTATGTTTTAAGTTTTGTTTATTGAACATTTGATTGAAATGGAAGCTGGTATCTTCCTTATCAACCATTGACTGCTGGAGATAGACACCAGGACTCTGTGACCCTGTCAGATAAGCAGGAGATAGATAGATATTTTTTAATAACTTGGATTAAAATAGCATTCTATTAATGCTGTATATACATACAGCGCCAAAAATGTTGAATTTTTGATAAGACCTCCCATTTTTCCCAGACTGATCTAACTTGAACAATTAAACTCTACCCTGAACAAGGTTTCTTTAAAACGCAGCTTGAGATTAATGAAACCTTTATTCTACACAAAAAGGTTGACTCTGCAGTGTGTTTATTGTATTTGGACTTTGAATAAGACAAGCAGTAAAAAAAGTTCTTGAAGAGTGCTTTTCATTTGCCGCATTGTTCTTTATCCGCAAAACATTTGTTTCCCCTTTATTATCTTGTTATACATATACAACATTTATTTGTTCATTTCATATTATATATTTTCACTTTTATTTTCAGCAGCTTTGTGTAACATCCATTGCCAAAGTAAGTTACTTGTACAGGTAAAATACTTACATACCATACATTTATACCATATCATGTATTTTACTCTCTGTACTTGGTTGTTGCATTATTTCCTTTAAATGATCAAATATGTGTTAAACTTTTGACAAATGTTTCTCAAAAGCAGAGAATGTGAGGGATAAGATCAAGAAACAAGTTAAGGGCAAGGGTGGGACTCTGGAACTTTATAACTTCCCTTTATGAGTAAAAGAGCTCTCAATCTTCAGCCAAGCTTTAAAAGATCAGAGAAAAAGTCGCAGGCAAACATCAATGCCAAGCTTTCCTCCATGGCCCATCAATGAGAGAAAATCCCTAGTGAACAGAGCCCATGGCTAATCCACAGCTAAATGACACCTCCGAACGCTAATGCCCAGTCTGACCACAGAAGCAAACTGCACCGGCTCCTTCACACACTTCCCGCTAATGCTTTTCAGCCAGGGAAAATTTGAAAGAGCCGAGGCCGTCTCTGTCTCTTTTTCTGGGTGCCACCTGCTTAGCATCCCCGCACCGCAAGCTGCTATAGAGAGACATCTCCGGCAGACGAGAAAGACCTATTGTGTTTGGACGCCTTTGAGGGCATTGTTCTGCTTCAATGAGGCCGGGCCGACATCTGCACCATTCACACCGAAGGAAGTTGTAATCACTCGCCACACTCTTTGCTGTGCAGCTCCAACTCCATAGTAAGAAGGCCCGTGGTAAACAACAGGCTGAAGAGAGGGGGAGTGCTTGTATAGGATTTGAAATGGTTTTTATGTTAATGTTGAGAGGACTAAGTTCAAAAAGAAATTTTAACATCGCCTCATAAAAGGCCTTTTGAGCCTGACATTTTCTCTGTAGACTCAACATGTTTGATGGTCCTTAGAAATAAAACATATCAAGTTACCTTTCCACTAAAAAAGTTAATAATTAATTAAATACTCCTGAGTAACTTACTAACTTAAACCCAAATCTATTAATTTCTCTTTTTCTAAAAGCTCTCTGCCTTTGATTTTTGTTTTTTTAGTTAAAAATTAAAGAAGAAACATCAGGCATGTTTCAATGGTCAACATGCAAAGGCTTTCAAATCAGTTTTAATTTACATATAATTACACTTTAATAGTAGCCTGACTGGTTTGGGGTAGGAGTGCTTTCTGCAGAGGAGACCCCCTATGATAAAGGATGACAAGCCACAGCGCTAGCTCCATCTCAGGCTAATTAAACGAATCAATTAAGAGACTATTGTCGTAACTGTGTAACTGATGTTCTGCAGTGGCAAAAATGGTCCCTTGGGGAGGCCTTCCAACCATATTAAAGGCGCTATCCACTACATCTCTATCTGATACCAATGTAGGCACTTATTTGCGCCTTGCTGTCATGTCATTGGAGGCGGGCACATTATGGAAATTGAAATGGAGGGGTTGAGGGGAACAGGGCTGAACTCAGTGTGAAGCGACGGGGTTCACTTCCCATCACCCTCCAAGGAGATTTCGCCTCAGCAAACTCTAAAGTCCCTCAAAGTTCCCTAATAGCAGAGCCAGAGCCGGCATACCCAGCTGTGTGCATCCAGTCACTAGGTAAGGGTCGCATAATTAGCATACTCCTCCCTGCTAGGCAAGTCGCGTTGATGCAGATAAATTATCATATTAGATTTACCCTCCTCAGTTCAACTGATTGGTTCCCAAATTGTTTTAGATGGCCGTCATTAATCCTTAGCATAGGCTAAGTGCTTTGCCTCAGATCTGATTGCATAGAGGCGCCTAGGGTCAAATTAACAGAATACTAATGTCTGAACTCTGTCTCATTTGCAGGTTCAGGATGCTGTTTCTATTATAGAAAAGAAGAGAAGTCAATTGTCATTTATCTAAAATAGGCTTGGGAGGCTCTCTAGATGATAATAGAGGTCCAAGGTAAGAACAGAAAATGTTACTGAGAACAAAACATGTACAGTATGAGGAATCATCCAGTAATACCACTGCATGCTTATAGATGTGATGTACCTAAATGGTGACATTTACCTAACATAATAATATATCCCAAACAAAATAATGAAATTAAAAATAATAATCTATGTGACAAAGAAAACAAAGACATATCTGTAAGTGGCAGGGAAACTATACTTTTAAAAAGTGCCTCCAATTGTTATCAGCCCCTTCTACTCTGACACCTGTACATAAAATAGAGTCCAAGCAACAGCCTTTTGAACTACCCAGGTCATTTATTTTGTAAATAGGGTTCACCCATCATTTTTTTTTATTTCTGGACACATTCAACTGTTCTGTAAAGGTATCAAATGTATTTTTAAGTTGATTAGTCAGCAGAAAGCATCAGGCAGACAGGTGAGGGAGATAACAGTAGAGGTGTTTAGAACTGGGGTATTCCATAAAAAAAAAAAAAAAAAAAAAAACATCCCAAAAATAAACATTGTACAGAGTAATGTTTGTACTACCTTTTGACAATAGAAAAAGTATGGCCCATGGTATCTATGGAATAGCTTAAGAGATCCATAACGCATGTGGGAGATTCTGTTGACATATGACAAATATTGCCAATACAGATCAGTTGTTACACCAAAACCAGTTTTTGCAAGAAAACAACTTTAAAAGTTTCCATGAGCCATGCGCATGACACATCAAGCTACTTGCCAAATCTCAACTACATTACATTAGACTTTTTGTGTACCATATAAAAGGCATAACAGGTAAATAAAAAGCAAACCAGATCATCAATGACAATCAGTTCTGCTAAAATGTTCCTACACTCAATGATATTTTCACACATAGACTACTGCATCACAACCTACTCACTCACTGGAGACACAACTTTAAAACCAATAGATATATTATTCAAAAAAATCTTTAAAAATCTTTGATCAAAAGCCCCTGTCATTCCATCAGTGTAATATTTTGGAAAACATATTATATGCTCAATTTTGAAAATTTTATTCATTTTGAAAATAGTTGTTTAATTTACAGTTCTGAATGGATTAGCCCCACCTCTACTTTCTACCTGCCGGTATATTAGACCTGGCGGACGTATTTGCACCAGAGCCTCTTCCAGAGGAGACCTAGAGATCCCCCACAGAAGAACAACCTTTGGATAAACCGTTCTATCAGTTAGAGGGGGTCACTTCTGGAACAGCCTCCCAACAAACATCGGGGAATGTCCCACTTATTGCACATTTAAAAAGCACCTTAAACAGTTTCTTAAAAGTTCCCAGTCATGCACTCACAAATTTTATTGCTATAATGTCATTGTCTGAACGTGTGTCTATGTGTTTTGACTGATATTGTATTATGTGAGCTTGTGTTGTTTTGTCTTCCTGCCTCAGGATGACAGATGTAAATTAGCAACTATGCTATAATCTGGCTCATTTACAATCTGTACAGAAGTATAAGATTGTTCATTAATGTGCTCTGTCCTGATTAAATAAATAAGAAAATAAAAAATAAATAAAAACTTTAGCAGTGTAAGAAGAAATGTGCTCTTCCTCCTCTTAATGAATATCTAAGAATTTCTGTATATGACTGAAGACTGACATGCTTTGGACTGATACAAACCTGAGTACTTGACCAGAAGTCAAGTGGACCCACGTCTCCCTTTTTGTTTTTGAAAGCCGACCTTGTTTGTTTAAGTGCTGGCACCGCAGATTGGGGATCCCTTGGCACCTGGGTTGTCCTGGCTCCAGTGTCTAAAGTCAGCACTGGCATTTGCTGAAATCTTCTTATGGAGATCAAGGGATTATCCCAATCTTACAGGCAGAAAATGCATTTTTACCAAGGGTACAGTATCGCACTATCAAAACCTAAAACAACACTAACAAAAAAAAAAAAAATGAATACTGTTGACACATTTGGAGTCTGTTGAATTGTTAAGCCAGCCTTTCTCCCAAGGGAGCCTGAAAACTGCCATAGGATTTCTCAGAAATCAAATGGTTCCTCAGATGGCACAGACATCATATAACTAAAATAACAGACATCTGCTCACCAGGACATTGCGGGTAAACTATGTCCTGCTCCCAGGAGTAACTGTGCCAAGGAAAATTCTTATCTCCAGTATTGATTAAATGTTTTAGGTGATCAGATTTAAGTATCAGACAAATGACCTGTGTAAATAAATAAAAGAGACTATTTTGAAATGTGGATAACAGCTTTGCAAACCAACCTGGCCCTTGTTCAATAATGAATTAGCTGCGATTACCCGCAGTGGCTTCAGTTCACTTTCCACATTTCACCATTGTGGTGTGGGTTCTGAAGTGAAGTGGGGGGAAAAAATAGTTTCATGGTTTAAAAAAATGTTTTTTTTTAATGTTTTGATTAGATTAAACTTTGCATTTTTCTGGATTCTATATGAAGTTTAAGAACTGTGTCCTTATTATCCAACATTTAATTTCCCTTTGGGATTAATAAAGTATTCTTTCATTTGCATGTCTCTTATAGATGAAATATGCTGTAAAGCTCACAGTCTTCCAGGTTTGACTGGAGTGGCCACCAGTCCACATCTAAAGGGCAAAAGAAACACATTACACACTTTAAAAATGCTTTGTTTTTTGTTTTTGTACTTCATGCTAAAGGAGAGGAGGAAAAAAACCCGTCAATGCATACATAGCAGAGTCAGTGTTGCAGTGGCAGAAGAGATAATCCAGAAATGCTGGCAGGTGGAGGTGTTAGTGGGGCCAAATTAGCATATTCATAGGTTCCCATTAAATGAACCAGGAAGGTGCAGAGTCATACCCTATGTCAAGTTAAGACTACAACTGTTTTTTGATGAAAAAGCTGAAAAGAAAAAATCAGGAGCACAGAAAAGATTTTAAAGGATTAACCTTGCTTTGGCTGGTAGTTACGTGTCTAACTAAAATTTTTGCATTGAATGAAAATAAATTTGAAATAAATGTATTTGGAAGAGAATAAAGCCAATTTTAATCTAGAAACAGAAACTATCTAGTGAGCACGTATAGATGAAAATCTAGCTGCAATGACAGGCCACAAATCTGAACTTTGTAACTTTATCTGGTAATCTTAATTAGTATCAAGATCTATCTAATACTTAAAAAATTAACTGTATCCCACATACAGTATAAGAGTAGGACTATGACATACAAGACATATAAGAGTAGAACTATGATTATATATAAACTTGGTGAACTACAATACTTTCAGTTTCCAAACATTTAAAAGTATAACTGATAAGTAAGATAAATGACAATGAATGGCATTGCAGTTGGGCAGGTGTCAAACATAAATGGAGACCTTAGTTGAGCCATGCAGCCGTCCCTTGTTTGGTTTCACACACATAGAGACGTTTGCTGAGTGTCTCCTTCCTCTTGTACTACATCACCTACTGTTAAAGATGGTCAAACATGGTCCATTTTTTTTTTGTTTGTAATCCATCAAAGGATGAGGGTAAAGTGCTTCTAAAACAATTTGACTAGGCTTAGAGACAGATTTTATTTTGTCGTTTTAACAAAAATGTATTTTTTCAACAAAAAGACATTTCGTTAAGAACAGCTCTTTAGGCTATTTATTTTTTTAGTACAACCTTGATAAGGTAAGCAACAATGATAAAAACATTGTGATAAAAAACAGTAATGTAAACATACGACTGTATAGTTACAGTTCTAAAATTCTTTTTTATATATAATCCATTTTACATAACATTAAGCAGTCTAATAGCAGAGGGGAAGAAACTGTTATGGAATCTACTGGACCTGCATCGGATGCTTCAAGTCTCTTACCAGTGGGAAGCAAGGAGAACAGTCCATGGTGGGGGTGTGAGGGGTAATTGATGATGTTACAAGCCTTGGGACACGCAGCGCTGGAAAGAAATGTCTTTAATGGAGTGAAGAAAAGCCCCGATGATCTTCTCTCCTGTTCTTACCACTCTTCTCACCTTCTTCCAGTCTGAGATGCTGCAGCCTGCACACCACACAGTGAGACAGCTGGTCAGAACGCTCTCTATGGTGCTTCTGTAGAAGGTGGGGAGGATGGGTTGGGGCAGGTGGGCTCTCCTCATCCTCCGCAAGAAGTACATGTGCTTTTGTGCCCTTTTGATCAGTGAGGTGTTTACATTTCAGGTGAGGGTGTCTGCGATTTGCACCCCCAGGAATTTGGTGCTGTTGAGCACCTCTACAGCTAAACTGTTGTGGAGCGTGGTTAGGCCGGTTCTTCCTGAAGTCCAAGATGATCTCCTTCGTCTTCTCCACGTTCAGGATCAGGCTATTATCTTTGCACCAGTCCACCAGCTGCTTCACCTACTCTTTGTAGTCCTGGTCGTTGTTGTCACTGATGAGGCCCACCACTGTGGTGTCGTCTGCTAACTTCACGATGATTGGTGGTGAACCTAGGGACGCAGTCATGTATCATCAGGGTGAACAGCACGGGGCTCAGGATGCAGCCCTGAGGGAAGCCTGTGCTTAGGATGATGACATCAGAGGTGTTCTGAGAAGGTCTAACATCCAATTGCAGAGGGGTGTATTGAAGCCCAACTGTTTCAGCTTGCCCATCAATTGCTGTGGGATGATGGTGTTGAAAGCTGAACTGAAGTCCAGAAACAGCATCCGCACGTGGGTGTTCTTCTCCTCCAGGTGCGCCAGGCTCAGGTGGAGAGCAGCAGAGATGGCGTCCTCAGTGGAGCGGTTCTGTTGGTTGGCAAACTGGAACGGGTCAAATGTTGGCGGCAGACTGGAAATGATATGTTCTTTAACCAGCCTCTCGAAGCAGGGATTCCTCATGATTGGAGTCAGTGTGACAGGCCAGTAATCATTTAGTGAGTTGACCTGAGGCTTCTTTGGGACTGGAATGATGGTGGCAGGCTTGAAGCATTCTGGCACTACGGATCGGTGCAGGGAGATGTTTAAAAATTTCAGTGAGGACACTAGCCAGCTGATCTGCACACTCCTTGTACACCTGCCCAGGTATGTTATCAGGCCCTGGGGCCTTCCAATATTTGCTGATATTGTTTGTTTTTGTTGTTTTTTTTCACAAAAGGTTCAGATTTACAGGATTTTAAAAAACAGAGGACTTTAATTTAAGGCTCTAGAAAACATGGTAGACTCTTCAGAAAAAAAGGCGTCCGGACAAAGATTTGCTGTTTTCCCACCCCTCATGGCTGGTATCCATGGAAATTAGAGAGTATTCAAACTATTTCTTTTTACTCAACAGAGGACATCAAATAAAGTTAAATATTTTATTTCAAGTTTAGATTTTGAATGATGAATTATGTTAAGAACAACAACATAAAACAACAACTGCTGGGTTAACTTTTGTGATCTTACTTTTGAATCTCATATCTATCCTATATGGAACAATGTGCATTCTTCCTTGGCCCCTTAAGTTTTGATTGTTGCATCCTTCCCCTTACCAAGAGCCTTAAATGTTTAATGTTCTGAATAAAATTTCAGATATACTTTAGAAATAAATTATATAATAATTGGACTCTTGGAAGCTCTTGGATTTATTTTGTATTCATAAGTTTTAGGTTTTCTGACTCAAAAGCAATACTTTAAGATCTGATTACCTTGTCCTTCAAAGTTGTCAAACTTTTCTTGGGGCATTTATTTCGAGCTTTGCTTCAAGGGTCTGGAACCCTTTATTGTCCTTCAATATGAGTGAACAAATCTAGGTGTGTTTTGGTGCATAGCCTTGTATTTCTGTGTTTTTTGCCTTATTACTCTTTCCCCGCCTCCCTCATAACTGTCATCTGGCAGGGCTAACCCCTGGTAGCTCCCCGCCAAATGCACACACATACACACGTTGTAAATCCCCGCCAAATGCCCGCCCTTCCAGCCCCTGCGCACACCAGCCGGTGTCAGCGAATCAGCTGAACCGTCTCCGCCCCGAGAATAACCCCATGACAGACAGCCCGAGTGGCCTCCCCTTGTCAACGTAGCCTGCCTGGAAAGCTGACAGCCAGGGCACAGGGTGGACAGGCTACCGTGGGTAGCAGTTTTCACTGGGCAAGACCTGAAGAGGATGGGCCTTAGGATAAGAATGGCAAAGGGAATGGCATTATCCATGGAGTTACTGTAAAGGATGAAATTATGTTTTTAGGGGGAGACAGGATATATCATCAAGGTCATTGCAGCAATGAGTTTAGAAATGGTCAAAGACTATGAGTTGATATTTTTTTAAATGTAGTTGACAACAATGATTCAAGCAAACAATAAAGAAGGGATGAATCCAGCAATCATAATTGTAATTGGAAAGGTCAGGTCCTGTCAAGGTTATTGCACCACTTGCTCTGCAGTACTTGGCTGGCAGAGTTAAGTGGACAATCCCCACAGAGAAATCATTGAAAGGACTTGCTTGGCTTCCAGCCGGAGGATTGTCATTAAGCAATCCCACCTGCAACAATTAGGATAGGACATGCATTCTAATAATATTTCCTTAACTTTTTCTTTACTTTAGAGGGTCAATGCACACATATTTGCATTGCAGAGATTTTTCATACTGTAGCATTGTGTTTTGAAATAGTGCCCTTCCACATTTTAAAGACGAAGTAGTGGTA
>NW_015150806.1:557527-611422 GCF_000732505.1 Cyprinodon variegatus
ATACTATTTTAATGTTCATTTTTTTCACTGTTAACAGTAGCGTCACCAGTTCAAATAAAGAAGAGAAACAAGAGAAAACTATTTAGTCAACAGCAGATATAGCAAATGCCTAGGACTGATTTAAAGATTGACAGACAAATGTTTGAACGAAAGAACAGACAGAGCAAAATAAACTCTTCCAAAAGCAGAATAAATCTGGATTTTGTCTCTACAAACATCCTGTTGCCGTCTTAGCATCCACCCCCCCTGTAGTGGCAACCTGTATCAGAAATCCTAGCATCAGTCATTCTTTTGTTCGGCTTTTCATGAATATGCCCCAGGAAGTTGCATCCGTAACTTGCGGATGTCTGACGGGTGAGAAGAGCATAAGGTTTGGGCGAGCACAGCGGAGTTGAGAGCAGTGGGACTGCTATGCTTAAGCCAAATACATATTTATGAGTAGCATCCACCCACAAGCATGACTTTTCAAACCTAGCCAAGCTCAGGCAGGCATGCAGGCACACAAGCTGGGCCAGAATAGGGCAGGCTGATTGGGCCAGGAACAGCAGGTGTTTACGTTACTACTCAACTTTGTTTAAGTGCTATTGTGTCCTTTATATCCTTACTTACTTTTGGAGCAGTATAAAACATTTTAAGAATTGCTCGTGAAAGATAAAATTCTACCAACATTAGGTGAGGACTTCTATAGGTTGATAAAAAAATAAACAGAAGAGAGGTACGTAGGTTTGTGAAGGTGCTGATCCTTTTAGTTATCAAGCACCTTCTCTTTCTTGTAGGTATTATGGCTCCCCTTCCCACTCATGGAAAATCCACACCTCTTAAGATTTTGTTATGGGTTTTTGAAATGTTGCAGCAATGGTATGGAAAACCAATGACTTAAAAGAGGGGGAGTATAATATTGACTGTTATTTTATGTTCAGTTGCGAGTTTGGTCTCTTTCACATAGTTCTTCAAGGCGCCCTTTAATCTCTCCTGGTGCCTCTCAAACCATCCCTTTGATGGTGTGATGCCCTTGCTTCAGTCACTCAATATTCGATCTGTCTTACTACTTGCAGCTAAATCCAACTGAAATCTATTCACATAGTGCTACCCCAGTTTATAACTATTTACATTTACTCCTTCCTGTGCTTACCAAAGTGACCACCTAACTGACTCCAAAAAAAAAATCTGCTTTGTTAGCTGTAACATGAAGTGGAAGTTAGTCTTAACTGCTAGAACAGTCCATTGTGTGTCTTTGCAAATGGAACAGACACAAAGACAGGCAGACACACTTCACTACAGTGTGTTAATAAAGTCAACTAGCTTGGGTGCTCCCTCCCACCATGTTGAGCCAGAGGTTTAAGTATCAGCTTTAATTCCCTTCCCGCTCGCACCCACAGATGAGCCTACGAAATAGAAACAAGATCCAAAATTACTCCTCCTTTACTCCAACTGGAGACACAACACATGTTGTGTAGGAAGGTAGACTTTATTGTCAGCGGGAAAAAGCAGTGACTGTATTTCCTCACACATTTACTACAGTTGCTTGCAACTGCTTTGCATGGTATTAGGTGGAATCCACAGACTGCAAGTTTCCTTTGGGTTTCTTGTGACAGGCTTCCATAAGTCGTGCATAACTGGAAAGTGGACGGGAAATCCTGGGAGGGGCAAATCAGACAAGTGCGCTGTGCATTTGTATTCAGGTGAATAAAATGGAAGATAATCCTATAGCTAAAAATTTTTGAGACTACGATTTGCTTTTATTACAGCTCAAAATCTATTGAGGTACATGTCTAACTGAATTGCACTTTTAGGGAATAAATGTTGGACTTAACTTCCAGTGGTGATTAACAACGTAAATGTACTTGATTACTGTACTTAAGCACTTTTTTGAGTATCTTTTCTTTACTTGAGTATTTTTATGGGGTGTACTTATAACTTTCACTCGACTAAATTTCAAAGACATTGTAATTTCTGATCCACTATATTTTGAGGAAGCTGCTAGATCCTTGAAGCTTTTGGTTCAGCTTAGCTTTTTAATCCACTGCTACTTTTCTTTCTTGAAATGCAACTTCAACATGCAAGGTATCAGCCCTAAGGACTGAACAAGGGTACCACTGTTATATAGAACTCACATTCGGCAGAAATTATTTGTACTTTATGTATTTTATTAAGGCGTTAGTTGTTGCTATGTGGCCAAGTTGTTCAGTAGGATGAGTTCTCAAATCAGAGTTGTAGTTTCTTTTTGATAAACTACAACTTGAACTTTTCCTCAGTGAAAATGTGATGAGAGTCAGACACTCCTGTTTTCTTTTTGTTTTTGTTTTTTTTATAAATAAGAAATAATGATCAAAATAGCTGGCTTTATTTTATTGTGGCATTTTATGTTCATGCTGAAGTTCTTTACAGGTGAAACAAAAGTTGTAGCAGGGGATTCTACACATCAATACAACAGGAGGTTTCTGAAAGTTAGAAGGTTCCTTAAAATATACTCTGAAAATTATACAAAAATGTGCTGATATAAGAAAATAAAATTTGTAGCTTTGAGTACTTAAGTATTTTCAATACTTGAGTAGATGATTGACTGACTAACTTTTACTTGTAGTTGAGTAAGATTTGACTATGAGTGTCACTACTTTAACTTAACTACTATTGTTAAGTACTTTGCTGACCGCTGCTTATTCCTAAACAAATTAACTTTGTATTTATATTTATTTAACAAGCATCTGTGCATATTTGTTTGTTTTTTCTTTCTCTGGACTAGCAGTCTGGCTCCCTGAACATCACATTTCAGTCTTTAATTCTAGTTTTTGTGTTTTTCTCTATGTGACTCTTGCATCTAGCCCAACTTGACACTTTTCATTGATAACAGTTGTCCCTCCTACAGACTCTTACCTGAGAAGTGGATTTTTGCAGCTCCTGATGACTTACACTGGTGCTGGGGATCAGTCCCATTAAAATGGAAAGAAAAAAAACAAACCATAAACTGCACGAAAGAAACTGGTGAAGAACAAAGTATCTCAATCACAAAATGAATAACATCAACTATTTGTACAATTTAATCCTCGAAAGGGGGAGCCCACTGCTGGAATCCCTGTGATGTCAGAGTTTTAAAATATGAGCTGAATATGGTTCCCTCTCCGTATCAGGCAAAGAACAGAAGAATTCAGTAATCAAGGCAGACAAACAGATTTCTCAAAATGTTTATTGAAAATTGAACCGAACTAAGCAGCGTCAATGTCTAAGGCAGAAACTTGTGGTCTTATAATTCAGTCTGACTCCAGAGGATGAGGTTGGTTCCAGAGACTTGGCTGCCAACGTGGCGCGGTGGTTACTGCACAGAAGCTGATGTATTGTTGGTCAGAGGACAGCCAGGAGATCAGAGCCAGAAAAAGTAGATAAAGATGATCCAGAGGACAAAGCCCAAATCAATGTTGGTGACGCTCTCAGTTTTCAGAGCCAGGAAGTCAGCGATCCGGTGAGGTGTCGAGGGAGAATCCAGAACAGAGTCGGGTCTCAGTTCCAGGTATGGTACACAAATAGGCAGAGATCTGGAGGGAGTCAGAAGACATGTCAGGCAAACAATTAAAGGGGAAGAGGCGGGCTGAGAGGTCGAGAGGCAGAACGGGTCAGGATCAGGTGATCAGAATACAGGAACGCTAGATTAAGTCTCACCAACGGCTTGAAAACTATCTGGCACTGATGGTCTGGTCTAAAGGCAGGTTAAATAGAGACTAATGCAGGTGGACCAGGTAAGCAGGTAATGAGAACTGGGTGGGGCTAAGCAGGTGTGTGAAATCAGTAAGCAGATTAGGCATCAGTGCTAAGATTATGACACTACACTCAGTAGAGAGTACAGGGGACACACTTCCAGACATCATGAACTCTGTACCTAAATAGAAGACTGCAGCTTCCAAGAATCCTAAATATACGAAATATTAATTAAACACAGTATTTGAGTTGAATAAAGCTACATTCTCCTTAAAAGTTCCTTTATGGTCATTTTTTTCATCTGCCTTCTTCTAGATCTCGCTTGACCAAATACGCTTCGACCCGCAACAAACGATTGGATAGGGTGGGCCACAAAGCATACACCAGACCAACCCTTTAAATCTAGAGGAAAAAATTATGCATTTGTTTGTGACATTTTAGGGAGTCATCGAATTTGGACACATGTTGTCACAGTGCTGTGACATTATTAACCTACTAATGGAGACCTCGAAGAATGCAGCCCCTGATTTTGGACACATTCTATATCAGCATTTAGCTCCTGTCTGAGTACCCCATCACCTCTTGATAACTTGACACAATATTAACAATTACTTGTCCAAAATTGTATTTATCTCTCATGCATTACCTGGTGTTTCATGATGCTGTTTGTTAAGAAGGGTTCTCTAAAGTTGGTGAATAAACATTAATTCTGATTTTTATAAGGAAGTCTCTTTAGGCTTCAAAAACAGATAAGATTAAATTAAACAGGGATGGGCTTTATTAATTATTTAATAAACTACTAATTAGCTAAATTTTTAAGCTCACCCGGTTATACTGTTTGCTTCTGTTAAAACGTATAACAAAAATGAAACATTACATTCTTCTTTCAGACACAAAATCCCTTTAACATACTGTAAGTTTATGAATGTAATGTGACAGAATGTGACAGTATTCATAGGGTATGAATGCTCTTGCAAGGCGGGTAATTGCTGGCCATACTGGTGCTCTGTAGCTGATGTCAGAAAGTGACCCTGTGGCCTGTTGTTGAGTCTTCTCTACGTCAGGATGGAGAAGAGACATCCACCATATGGCCATGCCTTCTGCATCCTTGTCCCTGAATAATTACTTGACTGTATGCATCACAACGATTCAGCTAAAATGAAGGGATTAGAATAAACATTACAACACCTCTCATCTTACTATATCAAACTACAACAAACTATAACAACAATTGACTAACTTTGAACTTTGCAAACAAACAAACAAAAAAACAAACCAAAGACGGAAAACCCTAATGCAAACAACAAGCTACTTCCCTCTTTTCCTTTTTGAGGTGGCTCAGATCAGTCAGGTATTCTCCATCCTACTTAACGGTAATCAGAGAGTCCTTATTACAGAGCAGAGGGTTTGTGTAACACCGAAGCAAAACCTTCAACTATTCTGTCCCACATTAGTTCCACTTAGTTGGGTCCCAATGACCTATTCAATGTAAATGCACTGAGCAATAATGAGTGGCGGACTGCAGCGACTCTTTAATGGTTGAATACGTTCGGGCAGAGTGAAATGACAAGGCAGAAGGAGAAAAAGGTTCAAGGCCTTTCAGAATTGGTTCATTCAAGCAGGGTAATGATGGAGAAGTAAATGACTTTAAAAGAATAATTAGGCCCAGATAGGAACAAAGCCAACCATGTCTCAACAGATACACCTCGAGATTATTCAAATAAAAACAGTGTCAAGCTACAGCTAAGAGCACATAGGTGACCTGTGTTTTTCTAACAAAGGACAGTACACCATTAATGCATATGCATCTGTGATACTGTTATGACAGAAAGGAGGCCTCGAAGGGACAGGACCTGAAAATCTCTTAAGGAATCACACCTCAAAGCTATCTGGGCTGTTTGGATTTAAATGCTGCTAAAGGGCCTGAATTAATGAGTGAAGTTAACTAATTACAGCATCAGAGACATATTAGTGACTTATGTGTTAAGAAGAGTGTGACAATCTCTCCTTTTCCCCTTCTTACTTTGGCAAGAGAAGGTGTAGAGGGAAATGTGCATTAGCAATAGCACAGTGTTTGTTGGCAAAGGGAAACTTGACTAAGTCACACTTTGGGAAAGTCTCCCGTAATACTGCTTTAAGGTAGCTCTGTGTATGTATACACCATGTGTTTGTGAAACCTTTGCATTTTTTTCCTTCAACATGAAAGAAAATATTTTTGTCATCCAAAATGTGTTAAATTAGCAGCACAAACACTCCTTTGCACTTCCTTCAAAAAAAGATAAAAATGGCTCCTTCCAAATTTTACTTCTTTTTCTGAGTCGGTTTTAACAGGACTGACAGCAGTGTTCTAGAAGGGAAGTCAAACAGATTGATGATGAATCTGTGATTAGCAAACTCCTCAAGTTAAAACAGGCTAAGAGCAAAATTTACAAAAATTTTAGATAAGTGTTTAGTGAAAACTGGGAGGGTAACATCACATCCAGCTCATCTGGTGGGCCTTAATGCAAGGTTGAGTTAGATACCCGGAGTAAAATATATATTTTTTTCTTGTAATAATTAAATGCTTACAAATATTTTTTTTTAAAGAAGTTAGTGTAAGGACAAAGTGGTCAAGTATACTTATAGGTGAAATTCCAATCAGAAAAGTTAAAGGTTTAATAACAGCTCCCAACTTGAAATGTAAGACATCTAATGATTTAGTTTGCTTAAGAATAATGGTATGTGGAGCTTGGGATCAGTTTTGTATCAAATCTCTCACACAAATTTTAACATGTTTTTAAATAAAAGAAACAGACAGCTATTATCTCGTATTGCTACTAGTGATTAGCCCACTAGTTTTCTGACTTACAATTTGAATATGGCTCAGTTGGATTTGTTGTTTGGCTGTGACATCATCCTGGAGAGAAAAATCAGCTGTGCTGCTGCTATCAACAACTTCGTTTATAGATGTGTGAACTTGGCCTGTTTTTCGGTGGAGTCCTGTTTCTCTGGCTGTGACTAACTGGATGTGCTGTCTCTCATCCTCCGATGTGGGAGCTGGTTAGGAGCTCGTCTGCCTGGCTGTTTGTTTCCTGGACGGAACACCCTACGGAGCTGGTTGACAGTTGCCTTTTGTATCTCTGCTTCTTTCTGTATCTCTGCCTCTGCCTCCTTGAACCTAGTCGGCCTCAGCAGATGGCCGCTCACACTGAGTCTGGTTCTGCTGGAGGTTTCTTCATGTTAAAAGGGAGTTTTTCCTCTCCACTGTCGCTAGAAGCATGCTTGGTGTGAGGAATTGCCTTCAAGTCAATGAGTCGATGCAATCAACTGGTTCTCCTTAGATACAAAACTTTGAATCAGTTTGACTGTATGATCTGGTTGAATTATCTCTGTAAACTGCCTCGAGATGACATATGTTGTGAATTGAAGCTATGTAAGGAAACTGAATTGAATGGAAATTAATTGTTATTCAGAGCTATGCATGCCTTGAGGTATGTAAACATTTGTTGTTGTTATTGTTTCATTTTCCTTTTCAGTGTTGTTGAAAAAAATAACTTTTTTGGCTGTTGATTAGTTTATTTGCTTTATCTTGCATTAGTTTGTGTACCAGTAAGGGTAGAACAACTATTATCAGTTGTTTTTGAAAAATTATTAGCCTATGGCAATATTATGTTCTGGGTTACTGAGAATGTACAGTATCCCATCATGGTGCATTTACTGAAATTTACTGAAGAAAAATATATGACATTACAGATATTTTTAGTCACAGCTTCATCAAAATGAAGGGCATTGTGCAATAAACATACCAAGCGATTTCCCACTGGATTCTGTAACGGTCTACTTGAACACAATTTTAACACCTTCTATGTCTCAACAATATAATGTTTTAGGAGGCCTACTGTGAAGCCAAATCAGAAGGGGGTGTACCTGTATGTCCTTTGGGTGCAGTAAGATGCTGGGCAGCACCTGCAGATGGTAAGTTCAGCTCATTGGGGCCTCTCATATTTTCCCTCTGTCTCATTTGCGTTCCATCCCTCTGCCTGTCAGAATTCCCTTGTAAAAACCCTGAAGACAGGACTATTACCTCTGAGACAGACACCGAGCAGATCTCAGGTTGAGCTCCCTGTTACCATGCGGCAGCCATTGGAAACAGATGGTCTCCAAACAGCCTGTCATGTTTACTGTTGGAGCTATAAAAGACAAGAGTCCAACAACACACTCCCTCAGGAGCCCCACGGGATCGCACAGGGGCCTGCAAACAGCTGTCTCAAGTGGGAGACCAGCCCTACACCTTCAAGCATGCAGACGCACTCACACCTTGAACTGACTCGCATCTTAACTCCTTCTCAAATACCTCTATTACCAAACAGTAATGTGCATATACACACCTGAAAACCAACAGCAAAGGAGGGCTAGGCATTCACTTTAAATGTCCTCCACTGAGCTGTACGGATATGCTACATTTACTGCAATTAAGCAAGCACGCCATTTGAATATCTGATGACACCTTGCAACCTGCTCTGTGGGCCTTGAATATGGGTCTTGAATATAATGGTGTCCCTGTGGAGCCTGCGAGAAATTGTCCATGTCACAGTTAATGAAGGAAATTTGCATTGTTATCTCAATTAAGGGCGGAAGAATAATGAAGCTCACTTCTGAATTAGTTAATCGTCAAAAACTTGTACAAATGTGTTTGCATGGCCCGTAGGTATGGCCCACAGCTAATGTATATTCTTTGAGGTTAGCAGGGTTACGTCAGATCGAAGGGGGGCAGACGATAATGAGGCAGGTGCTAGTGGACATTTCCCTTCCTCTCCTCAGCAGTCATGATGCTACTCTGACCCCTAACCCCTCCCTTCTCCATCTCTCTTTCTCTGTGTCTTTCTCACTTTTCTCAATTAGCCCAATTTCTTTTTGTCTTAATTGTAAGCTAAAATAAATGCACAAACTATTAGTACACAGCAGACTAGAGCTAAAACTCCTACGCTTATTCTTAAACCATGAACCTTTTCAATCAGGACATTTTTAGCCACCTTGCAGGTCCCTTGACACAAATCAGCCAAGTGATAAACAGCTCTGCGTTGTGTTGTCAGCTGTCAAAAGGAAAAGAAAAATCTCAGCTTTGACATAAGAGGATAATGTTGAGTTTAGGCTTCCTATTGATCCGCTGTGACAGTTAAAGTGGCAGCTTTGCTGTGTTTTGAGAGGAGCGTATTCTTGTGTGTGAGGACTGCTTAAGTGGGTATTTGTAAGGAGTAACTAAAGGCCATCACTAAAGGCTCGCACAAGTGCTCTTCTGCTCCGGGGGCCTCAAATGGCCAATGAATTATTTATAGCAACCAAGACATGAGTTGATGTTAGGGTAGAGGAGGGATGGCACACACACATGCACCAAACACACATTGTCAAGGCAAAGCATATTCACACAAACGTGCACACACAATACATCCACTTATGGGGGTCAGTGTGCCAGACAACCACAGGCTAAGCAGACAGCTCATAGTCAGAATACATTTTGGGACTGTGTAGAAAATGAGAGTCTTTTTTTGCTCAATCTACAACTTACTCACCCCTAAGGAACACAAGAGGCCTGGAAACCCTTCATTAAAGGACAGTATAAAGGGACGACTTGTTGCATTGTTCCAGTTTTTCAGGTGGAGATCAAACCCATTATCACAAAATTTTGTTTTACTTATGGTAAACATTTTAAGGTGTAGAATCTATCGCTTCTATACAACGTTTTATCAAAAGTCCTTTAATGAACTTTTCACTAGAGGTCCTCAATTTGTTCTATTCCGTTTTAAGATCCCTACCCAAAAAGCACCCTTAGTCAGCATTGACTTTTCAGTTGATGGATTCCCCCACAAATAAAAACTCTGCATCATGCAATATCATTTCTTTTAATTAGCACCATAAAAGTGTAATCACAAAAAAAGAAATACATATACACATAAACATATTTATAACAAAGCTAATTAGATTACTACAATATTTTTTTTAATATATGCTTAACTCAAATAAGGCGTCAGTGAACATTTTACTAGTTGCTCAGCATTCCCTGTTATCCCTGGATATTAACTTAAGACATATAAGTTATGTTTGCATCAAAACACAATCAATGCATGGAGATGTGTTTCAATTTTACAAATCAAAAGAAGAAAACAGAACACTTGCTTACCTTTTCCATATCTCCCATCAGAGTGATTATCAAAATGTTTAAACTAACTGAAACTGTAACAAACTAATATAAAATTTATTAGTTAGATTATTCTGTAAATGTATAAAATATTGGCATTAGAAACTTGGTTATTTTTAACACTGTTTCTCCAGACACTGCTTTTAGGTATAAGTGCATGCATGTTTGTTTGTTTATGCGTGTCTCCCTTTTGCCCAGGGCCGCTTCTAGGCAGGAAGAAATGTGAAGGGGGAAACGAAAAGCTGATATTTCAAGCAGAAAAAAGAAAATATCCAGAAAGGCAATGGCGATTGAGTAAGCAAATTTCTGTTAATTATTTTTGTAGGTACATTTTGTGTAGTTGAATTATGTCTCTAAAAGTCTTTTGAGGTGAATAACTTTCTTTTAATATGTTGTGGGCCCTCTGTTATCTGCATACATGCAGGAAAATATCACAGACTGCCCAGCATGGTACACAGCAGTCTGCAACACCAGGGTATAGCCAGCGTATAGCCAGCCACAATTTTGGCTGGTGAGGGACAGGTGATCTAAATGGTGAACCCAGCTTACTGTATTACAAAATGATCCCTGGAGAAAGCCACCAGAAATCATTTGCATGACAGCATTTTGGAAAAACAAAAAAACAATACCAGTTTGTGATTTTAAGATCAACCATGATAATGGTGTGAAGCGCATCAGCGAGCAAACCGACTCTAAATCTGAATCAGAATCAGAAATACTTTAATAATCCCAGAGGGAAATTACTTTTGTTACACACTCCAGTTACAGTTTTATATAATATATACACACATCCAACTATACAATATAATAAAGATAAAAAAATAACAATAAAAAGAGATAAAATATATACACATATAGCTCTTCTGTATTGACAAATGATTCAAGACAAAAATTTATCATTTCTTTGTTGCCATGTCAAAGTCCAGAGATTTATCGAGCTTAAAAGGTGTAGCATCACCCTATGCAGGACAAGTACAGTCAAACCTCACCATTGTGGTTGAATTAAAACAAATCTGCAAAGAAAAATGAGCCAAAATTCCTCCAAAGTGAATCTTTGCCAGCTGTTGCTTTGCTGAATGGAAGTTGATAACACTAACGATGGCACGGTCTGCTAAAGGTTTAAGAGGCTAATTACTTTTACTTGATTACCTTTTTTAACATTGCAGAGTTTCGCCTTATAAAAATAATAAATGAATATCATCATATGTACACTTAGACTTTAAGATTAATTATGAAATGTTTGGTTCTGAAATACTGGTTAGGTCTCTCATTGTTTTGTTCAGTGACATTTATTTCTTTGTTTTTCTTGCGTTATTTTCTTGTCTGTCCATTGAAAGAAAATATTTTACCAAATACAAAATGCGTAAAAGAATAAAGGGCATAATACTATAGTAAAACTGTGACTAAAAAAAAAATAAAGAATGTAAAATGTGAACTTCAGCAAGGCTTTTACTGTGGTTTAAATGTGGTTGTCAGTAATAAAACCTTCATTAAAAGGTTAAAGGTTTGCGAGGTCACTTCTCCCCACCTGTGAATTGTCCTCCTCATTCCCTGCAACACTAGAGTTGCGTCCCTCCAGCTTCCCTCCACTGATCCAACATGGCATCTTAAAACAAGCATTTACATTAAAAGGTCAGCTGGGGGAGGGCATCAGATATCTGGATGATGAAGACTTCTATGCTTGTATGATTTTAAAGTAAAAACGCCTATGCAAACACACACACACTCAGTTACTCATCAACCTGTCTAGACTATAACATTTGTTTCCAACCATGATGACGCACACTGCAGGTATAAACATACACTCTCTGCATTTGTAGGCACGGATAGAAAGTTCTACTGTCTACCTTGCTTGCAAAACCTAAAGACATGAATAAATACCAAAGGAGGACAGGCTTCCCTTCAAAAGGTTAGTGGAAGCTAAAAGTCAACACTAGTAGAGTTTAAATGCCATAAATCTAAAGAAGATAAAGTTAAGATAAAGTAACAAAAACAAGTTGTTATGAAGTTAGAAAAATATTTAGCCACGATATCTACCTGTAGTAAAAGAAACCAAACATTTTTGATTCATTTTGTAATAGGCTATATTCAAATCAGTTGGACACCTGATTTTGTGCATTAAAGATATGTGATGGTGCATCAATGTGTATTGGCAGCTGAGCTCTCCCTGTGATAACTACTTATACTGACGCCGAGCCACTCTTACTGGTGTCTTGATTAATTTTGATTCACTTAATTAGAAAGCTGCCAATTTCCCCTGTGTATACTAATAACACAGGGAACTGCTGTCGTTGACTATTACTGACTGATGGCTTCATTAGAGGTAAGGATCACAGTTGTAGAGCGGCGCAACATAACGGCAATAACAAGCTGACAAAATATTATAGCATGCTTCAGTGATGAGTTCTGTATGCAGCACAGAAGCGGATTCACGCATGGCAGCAATGAATGAAGCAAAAAAAAAAACTGCTCATATTTATTTACAGTTATATAAAATACAATCAAAAACACAATACAATAAAATCAAAGCATTTCATTCCAGTAAAATCCAATCATAATTACTCATTTGACCCTATGATGCCTGTTATTAACTTCAATCATAAGCCACACTGGACTACACTCTCACTATTTTTTTTTTTAGAAAAAGAAATGATAACAGAATACTATGCAAGTTATTTCAGTATAACAGGAAATAAATTAACAGCAATAATTTATAAAACTAAGACATCCTGTGCAATGGAAGGGTAAGAAGATGAAAGGTGTTTTATTAGATTAAGACTGCTCCAAACTACACAAAAAGTGAAAACATTTTTCTAGTTCCCACAGCTGCAAGAAAGAAATAATGCAAATATTGCAGCTATCTCCTCTGGGTTGTCATTGTTTGTTTTTGACACATCTCTGTGCATATTCTTTTTGTTGTAGTGCATCCAAAATCAATTGTGAGATGGGTTAGAATTTCGACTAATAATGGATTTTTTTAGGTAGACAATGATTTTCTTCTGTGGTTTTCGGGTTGGAAATATTTTTTTTCAGGTGTAAAAAATCTGAAACTAAGCTGTTATGTGAAATATAGTTTTGAGGAATGGCTGCCAGAGGCACTAAGAAAATATTGACATTTGTATATCACATTTTCTAAGTAATATCTCCTTCTTCTTCTTCATCATCCATCCCAAAGATGCCTCCTCTCTCGCTGTGCTGCTCTTTCTTTGGGTGTGATCTAACTGTGGACAGGAGGACCCAACTCATAACTGGCCACCCCTGCTCTCGTTCGCTGCACTACAAAGCGCTCCTCTGCTGCAGTGATTGCCTGCTTATGAAAAGTTTCTTTGAGTGACTATTGTAGGAATTCACAGCCTTAAAAGTGTAAGTATTTTAGTGGGATTACCAAAATAAGAAAAAAATATTTAGATGACACTTAAATTTACTTTTAAAATAAGTGTTTTGTTTATGTTGCTTAAAATGAAGGTATTACATACTGTATACAAGAACACGTTTGTTTAAAATCTTTGTAAAATGCTGTGATTTCATTCGAATCATCATAAGCTGCGTATCTCATTGTTTTTAAATATGAGTCCAACCATTGGTTTTTGGTCTCAGAATATCCCTCCCAGAATATCTGTACAGGCAAGACGCTAAATGCTTGCAGTCTGTAAAAGCCTCATACATTCTTTTCCACGAAGTTATGACAGCTGCAAAGCACAGATGTAACTTCTCTCTGCTACTATAAGAAGGAAGATCATTTCACGGCTGTCAAGAGAGAAAAAAAACTTCTACTTTGATTCTGCAATGCTTTTGCAAATTTGACACAAACATATATATCTAGTGAGCAAATGCTGTGTTAAACTGCTGTCTCTCTATTTCAACATTGTTTACATGATATTCATCAAAATCAGTCAAATTCTACGTTTTTTTTCTGTGCCTTAATATTTCGTCTATTGATAGGCCTTCATAGTAATTAGTAGATTTGCATATTTATGGTTGATTAAAGGATATGTTTAGGATCACGTGGTACTGTACATTTTAAGTGGTTTTGGAAGAGATTTAAGGAAAATGTCCATGTATATGTGGGGAGTGTGGGAATCACCTCTGGCAGAGTACAAGATTCTGGACCTCTATGTACTTACTGATGTTGGTCTCACCCAACAATAATAAAAAAACTGAAATAATACAGATTATTTATTTATCTAGCTTTAGGTGTTTTTCTCTGCCTTAGAGTTTTAGAAGCAGAGAAGTGCCTCCAAAGTGAATTGGTTACAGTTATCTTTTCTCCTANCACATCTCTCACAAATGAACTTAGCCAAAATTGAAAATCCACAGATTATGTGTAATGCTGATATATTGCTTTGGTTTATTAGCAAAAAAACACAACAAGCAGAAACCTGATCTATGTCTGTGCTGGTCCCTTTGCCATTTTGGTATCTCCCACTCACCTCGACAAAAACCTATTAGACGTGTGCCTCACAGTTAAACACGAGCATTTCAGTGCATGAAAAGAAAGCACACACATCATCCACACAACCTTTGGGGAGGTCAGGTTTGGAATTGGGTTCCTCTGTTATAAGGTTATATTTGCCAGATTTAGGTCACATGGAAATCCGAAGGACGGCAAAAATGGAAACGAACCATTTTCACAAGAGGCCATCTCTAATGTTCCCATCTCAGATAGGTTGTTTGCATTGCTTGACATTCAGAGTGCTTCCCACAACCCTACAAATGTGGCCCCAAACTCTTTTGAAGTCAGCTAGAATTACGTATGACACAATAAGCTGAAATAATAAGTAACAAAAGAGACTTGAATTGAAAGGGCAAATCTTCTGCTTACCAAACCTAAGCCAAAAAAGCTACTGTCTGCTGCAAAATGACTCATACTCTTAGCACCTTTCTGCTTTTTTTCATTTTATAATGACAAACCTCAATGAATATGTTGAATTTTATCTAAGTGATCAACAAAAAGCTGTGCAAAACTAAATTAAGTGGAATAAAATTGTTAAATCAGAATAATGAAACATGTATTTGTATTAAAACCCATTAACACTAATCATTTGTCTTCAGAGGTGTCATTATTAGTAGATAAAATGCTGTGTATAATTTAATCCAATTGCATCCAATGTAATTGCAGCTGCTCAGTGATGGTCTTACATGTTTGTAGAGAACATTGGAGAACAAGTATTCAGACTTAGACAGACTTTATTGTCATTTTGTACACTCAATGTACAGAGTGTATACAAAAAGACATTTTGCTCAGTACAGCTTTCAAGACATTTCCATTTTTAAAATGCAGCAGTGATAAAATGTAAAGATAAGACTAGTATATGACTTACAGATTCCAAAATTCAGCGCTTTTTTTTTAAACCCCATTTTATACAACATTCAGCAAATAATGGCAGTGGGGAAGAAGCTGTTCTGGAATCTGCTGGACCTGCAACGGATGCTTCAAAGTCTCTTCCCAGAGGGTAGCAGAGAGAGCAGTCCATGGTGGGGGTGCGAAGGGTCATTTATAATGTTACGGGCTCGGGACACGCAGCGCTGGGATGAACTGTCTTTAATGGAAGGAAGAGGAGCCCAGATGATCCTCTCTGCAGCTCTTAAACACATCGGACAGGTTAGGCTTAAAGATTTGGAGACGTATCTATAAAACTCAGTGTTTTCCAGAACACTTTAAATGCTAGTGGCAGCATCATGTTGTAAATGTACTTTTCTTCAACAGGGAAGAAAGTCCAGTCAAAGGTTATTTAAAGTTTGAACTAATTAAAGGTACACTGTGTAAAAATGTATCTTTTTTACTGCCTGAAATCAAAGACTGCATATACATATGTGATGATCTTGGTGTAATATTACCTCCACTAATAATCAGATACATTTTCATGAGCAAAAAATTTTATATTACCGTAGTTTAAACATAAGGCTAGTGACTTGTTTGTGAAGCGCCACGACAGTCTGATACCTTGAAAGAACAGACGGTGGCGTGGGAAATTAAAATACTGACTTGGGGAATGACCCCTATCCCCTTGCTGGGAGTTCAGAGTGATTTAGAGGCGGTGGTGAAGATCATTTGGAGATACTAACCCAAAAAATGATAGTCTGCACTACTACAGTACAGCACAATACTCGTGCAGCAAAATCACAAGAACAGTTTCACCATCCTCAAGAAAGTGAAAAAGAACCCTTAAAAAACATCAGTATGAACATCGAGCAAGCCTTCTTCAGGTGAAAGGAGCTAGTGAAGGAGAAAAAATTTAAAAAGGGAGGCTGAAGTTACCATATATCTCTTTGAGAAGTAAGACCTCTTTTCGACTGATTTATCGGGTTAACCTAGGTTTTTTCTAACACGGATGCTAACAATCAGCATATGGCTCTCTTCCTATTGGCAAAGAAATCTGGGTCTGATCCCTACTGGCAAACTTTTAAAAGTAAAACAGTCTGTTTATTTGTACATTTCTTTACATTTACCAGGCATACAAAGTAATCCAAATTCCGTTCCTCAACATCCAACGGTGATAACAAGAAAAGACATTGACACGAAGTAACATTGCAGTCAAGCTGACCTATCCTAACGCTAGCTCTAATACTGCAGTGAGATTTGGTTAGTAAAATAATTACTTCAAGGAGTAGTGGAGGATGTTCTTTTTCCGGGTGGATCATCAAAATAAGTGGTCCTCCTAATTGTCAATCATTCTGGTGATATGTTTACCTGAGGCCGTGCTACGTGCTGGTCCCCATTGTCACCTACCGGTGGTGAGTCTGACATAGTGGGAAAATTTCAAATCTTCTTTTCGAAAGTAAGCTTGTACTGTATGAGCGATGCAAACAGCAACTTTAAACAGAGAATCCCTTTAAGAATCACTGAAGTATTTGGTTGGAACGTTATAAGATTTGGAAAACCTTAATCTGAAAAAGAGTTTTCCAAAGCACTGTATTCTTTGGAAAATAAACTATTTAATAAAACTTTGACGGAACATTTCTGTTGCAACTTAAAAGTAAAATAATTAAAAATATTATCTATAACAGTGTTTTTTTTCAACACACTCTCCAACGATTAACATCTCAGTCTAATCCCAGCTTGGCACAGGGACTTACCCAGAGCTTCTACACTGGCTCTGAGCCAGACTGGCGCTGCGACTTGTCTTCCTACAGACAGAGAGATGAGCATGGAAAGATGGGAGATGTGGGGGGACTGGATGGAACCACAACAGACACAATACTGGCACAGTGACAGGAGACAGCAATCAAGTCTAATCCCAGTCTATCATATGCTTACAACAGAACACAAATAAATGCACCTATTCTATGTTCATGAATTCCTGTATGTTCTTATTTATTTGGATTCAGAATGTTTGGTCAAAGAATCCAAAAGTACATCACCATCCAATGTTTTATTCTTCATGAAGTCTTTAACATTCAATTACAGGCTTAATCATAAAAACTGATGTATGTCTAGTCACCACTTGTTCCCCAGTTTCTTATGTCTATATTATACCAGTTTGTTACATAAATGAGGCAGACATTCGGACATAAAACACTGTTAATAGTCAGAGCATCATTAAAGGATCTTTTTTCATAACTGGCTTCATGGGGGGCAGAGGAATGATCAAGAATAATCTGCCGTGCTTTGTAGCAACCCAGGTCACAGCCTGCATACAAATCTGCAATAAGGAGGGGAAAGAGGGAAGAGACGGGGGGATCTGAAACAGTAGGTGGGTCGGAAAGGGAAAGAGAGCGCGAGAGACGGAGGGTGAGGAGAACCGATCACAATGAGGCGGGTCATTTTTGTGTAGCAAGTTCAGACATTCTGTGGGTCCTTATGAAGGGAGGCAAAGGGAAAGGGGAGGCTATTTGGGAGAGTGTGTGGGGAAAGGGGAGGGGGGGTACAGGGCAGAAGGGGGTAGTCTTGCGCAGGCTGAGGCCCAGAGCTGTATTCAGCGGGGGGAGGCTGCTCCAGCTCCAACACTACTACAAAGCTGGACTCCTAGGGTTCATGAATAAGGCGAGGAAATGATCAGAAAAAAAGGAAAAAGAACGCTGAGAGATGTTTAGACAGATGGCCCACTTAAAACGATGCAAGGACACAAGCAGAGAGAAGTGATTTTAATGAAACTTCAAATTCTGCAAATAAATGATCTTTATTTCCCCCCCTTAAAATCCCTGCAGAAAAGGTGAAAGTAAATGTAATGTGTTACAAGTGCTTTTCCATAAGACATTAAAAGATGCTGCTTGCTTTATATCCTTTAGATTGAATTAAACTGACATCATTAGAAGGCGTTGGATAAGAAGCAGAGGGATGGGGGGGAAGCAGAGGCAAGGAATCAAATGAAAAACGTTCAGAAAAGAGCTGCGGTGCCAAAGAAAATAGATAGCAGGGGACTTCTCCTCCTCCAGTCCTTCTTAAAGGGCCACTGAGAGCCTTTGAGGGAGAACATGCTAGTCAGTATTTTTAGAAATTTCATTTGATGGGATTCTGGCAAACATCTCTGCTCTGGGCCTTAGATGTAATATCAAATGTTACTTGCTGGGGACAAGATGATGTTTTATGAATTTAGCAAATATGAATAATTAATGAAGAAACTGCTATCAAATATCTGAAATGTGCAACTAATTATATGATACAGAGAAAAGACAAAAAAGGTATATCTTCATGATTTGATCAAATTGATAGTAATTTTCCTTTACTCCTGCATTATCCCATAACAGAAAGAAATCCCGGTAAGATCTGACGTTGCAGAAGGAGCAAAGTGAAATAAAGGTGCTGTGTTATGCAT
This sequence comes from Cyprinodon variegatus, assembly GCF_000732505.1. Lineage (NCBI taxonomy): Eukaryota > Metazoa > Chordata > Actinopteri > Cyprinodontiformes > Cyprinodontidae > Cyprinodon > Cyprinodon variegatus. The sequence continues at coordinate 576,149 of NW_015150806.1, forward strand.
GGTAAAAAAAAAAAGGAGTTGCTATTTTAGTTGAAAATAGTGTTATGAGCTCAGTTCTAACACATGATTCTTACCTTCCTGTCCACTCGACCATTAAAACTCCGTTAATATGAAGGCCATAGTCTGATCCTCCCAACCACCTTTTTGCAGTTACCTCAAGCAGGGCATAGAATGTGCGATATTTTCAATCGTTGCACGCAGCTACAGCTCAAACTGTACGATGAAACGGTTTAAAAGTTTACAGCTAACGATGTATGTTCTCACACTTCATAGCCCGACGCTCTGATGTGATCCACCTGCTCACACTACACGTCCAAAAACCACACATCGAACTGAATGCCGAGAGATGGCGCAAGTCAGACTCGCAAATCTGGAAGAAGAGGAAGAACTCCCTTCTTTGCACAGGCGCAGTGCTCGAAGTTCTGGTAAATCGGCTCATAGACACTCGTAGCTCTGCTTCAACAGCAGGATTTGTCCACTTATGCCTTATGTTATTTTCTCCCGACCTTACAGTTCCTGATCGGGAGGTGGTTGTGAGAGGCTGATCGGCCCTCGTTACCGCCATTTACTATACGATGCCGGACGCACCATGAGGTTAAACTTCAGCCGGATTTAAAAATTCTGGCACGACTGGCTGGCTAACAGTTAATGAAGTTAAATTTGAAGTTTTCTGCTTTATGGCACTTAGCCATAAGGTTAATTCAGTTTGGACTGCAGATGTGCAATTCTTGGATCACAATTTACAATCAAAATTCAACCTGAAGCTAGTCCTATACCTAAAATACAATTTTTGACCTGATTGTTTAAGCAATACAAAAATGGGCAGTCATCATAATTTTAAGGCATGAGAACTACCTTCTGATTAAATAAAATAATGTTATACTAGGACAAGAAAAACCTGGGCTTAGTCACTTTATGCAGATTGTAAGATGAATTAAACCAATTTATATAGCTTTATGTTTAAACTGTTTTTTTTTTTCACTTGACAGTCTACTGTAAGAAAAAGTGGTAATGTCACTTAAATAAGTATCTACCTTGTGAGATCTCTTTATATTTTTTCTTGATCCAAAGGTTATAATTTTACCTACTTCACAGACTTTTTGCATTTATGTTTACTTTCTAAACTCCTAAGCATATTCACAGTAACAGCTGATAGAAACCAGTAGATAACTGGTTTGGGGGAGTGGCGGCCTAGTGGTTAGGACATAGAGCTTGGAACTGTGTGGTTCTGAGTTTGAGCCCCATTCCAACAGACTGCCTCTCTGGTTCTCTGAGCAAGACCCTTAACCACCGATTGCTCCCCGGGCGCCACTGCTCCTCAAGGGAATGTGTTATAATGCAGAGGTAAATTTCTCTAATGTTAGATTAATAAAGTTCTCCAATTTGAGACTAATAAATTTCAATAGCTGGAAAATTGGCTTCACAAAAAATAATTAAAGTCTATTTAAAAGCGACAGCCAGGCTTGTGTCAAACTCATGTCAATCGTGTTATTGACTTTACATAAAACAGGAAACTCTGAAATTAGACAGCACATTTTTTAATGAAGATGGAGTGGAGCTTGAACTTAGAACCTCTGGATTTCAAGTGCAATGCCCTAACAACTCGGCCGTCACTCCCCCAAGAAGTATCCAACCATTCTCATGAACATAGCTGGCTAGCACAAATTTACAGGTATAAAACAGAGCACAAGGATGATATGGCTGTATGCAGAGATGGGAAGTAACGAAGTACAAATACTTCGTTACTGTACTCAAGTAGATTTTTCTGATATTTTTACTTTACTTTACTACTTATTTTTATGGCGACTTTTTACTTCTACTCCTTACATTTTCACACAAATATCTGTACTTTCTACTCCTTACATTTTAAAAAATTGGCTCGTTACTTTAGTTTTGAATAATTTCAATGGAGTTACCGTTTTTCACGTCATTAATACCAAATTCAATCTAATTGGATGGGAATCTACGTTGCATTTGACGCACCACTACAAGATGAATCGACAGATTCGGCGGTATTCATTTGCGGCAAATCATTGTAGCTTGCTGGCGAGGCGTTAGCATAGTAGTATGGACGACGAGATGATTGAAAATGAACACAACGGAGATCTAGTCCTATTGGCAGACATCCATTTAAATGTAGGCAACGGCATGAAAAAAGTGGTTTCTACTTTTACTTTTATACTTTAAGTAAATTTACAAGCCTGTACTTTGTTACTTTTACTTGAGTAAAGAAGTTTAATCAGTACTTCCACTTTTAACAGAGTATTTTTTAAAACAAGTATCTGTACTTTTACTCAAGTACGGAAAGTCACTACTTTTGCCATCTCTGGCTGTATGTAGTTAAAAACAAGTAAGGAACTGGCCTCAAACTTCGTGACACATTTTGTGTATAAAAAAAAATTATACTCTTGATTTCCCATAATATTGCCAAAAATGTTTTGATATTTTATATGCAGTATCATGTTCTGTCACATGGACAAGGATGTATCATCAGATCTGTACAGTACAATTTTCATAGAAATGCTTGAAAAAGAAAATAAGCTTTCCATGTACAGTAGTTTGGGCACAAAGGATATAAGAGCCTCCTGGGGTGATCTTAGCCAGATAAATGCTGAACTGTGAAGGTTTGGTGCCAATGCATGGCCTATCTTTTACAATCATAATCCATTCCCATTATTCTCTTCCATTAAAGAGTAGCTCTCACAGAAATCACCAAATAGGTAAAAGAACAACAGTGAAAGAACATTTAGAGTGAAGAAACTATGTGTGTGTGAGGTCTGGGTGTATGTGGAAATGTGTGCGCATGGATTGAAGGAGCTTTTCACCAAGCAAACGCCTATTAGAAAATCCCCTGAAACTAACCTGCCGATCCCACCCACAGTCTCCCTTCGGCCTTACCCAAGCTTACAGAGGGTCTAATCATTCGCTTGGATTTTTCTTACATGTTATAACCATGACATTTCAGCAGTGCTCCCTAACAACATCATTTCAAGAACATGCCATCAAATTTAGAACGGTGATGAAACCCAAAATAACTTGGTTCTGGCCCCTTTCCCCCCTGTTTCCAAACCAAACTAAGTTATGTTTATTAACCCTTCCAACACTTCACTCGTGTTTGCATGCTGATCTGTTTGTGTATGTTTGCCCTGAGGCCCATCTTCCCTGCCCGGGGTCTTCATTACTGAGTGAAAGTGCAATAGCGGTTCTGCTTGAGTGGTGAAGGAAGCATCGGGGTGCCTCACAAAAATGCATTTTCTTGATTTTGCATAATAAAATTCTTCTTTTTTAATAGGTAAAACAACAATCAAAAAGCAGAAGGGAAAGTTAAAATATGCATGGTAATGAAATTCATTTAGAGTTAACTACGATCTGAAACTGGTCACCATAAACAATCGTATGTGATTATAATTCTGAGCCTCTAAGGCAAGATTTACTATATGCATGCACCCATTTGATTTTGTTTGGAGACTGAATAAAGTAATGAAAATATTTAAAAATTCAAAGTTCTCTAAAAAAAAACTGCAAATAAACCTCTAGATACAGCTATTATATATTTATTCCGCTGTTTGTTGTCTGTAAACAAAACTTTCAGAAACCCTACGGATAAACAGGGATGTCAGTGATTGGAACCAAATGTAATAATAAGGAGCTACCTTTAACTAGTTCTGAGCCAGCCAAAAAGTCATAAACTTATTAGCAGACTGTTGATTTTGTGCACATATACTGTATTTTATGATGCCCAGTTTGCAAAATAGCGACTTTTATTCCCACATGTAATGCTGTGACTGTAGATATCAACAATGGACCAAAAACTTTAACATAATTTAAATTATATTTGTTTTTATCCCTTTTAAATATGAATGAATGAATAGGAATTTATTTCAGAGCATTTGAAAAACAACAATAAACAATAAATGAATCAACAAAATACACACAAAAGAGACTAGTTAAAATCAACCAAACCAAACACCAATTTAAAAACTAACTACATTCACCTGAACATGAACATAAATAGCAACAAATCCCTCCACCAAATAAACCTGTCGGTATACATCCAGAGAAATGACATAGATTAATATAAATTGAAAAGGGATGTGAAGAAGTAAAACTAATTTTTCATACCCACTCTCCCTCTAATTGCCTTTAAATTAACTTACAGTAGAGTAATATTCCTATCAAACTTGTTTTTTGTTCAACATTCACACACACACACACACACACACACACAAACATATATATACATCCATCCATCCATCCATTTTCTAGCACGCTTATCCTGAGTGGGGCCGCGATGGGTGCTGGTGCCTATCTCCAGCAGTCAATGGGTGAGAGGCGGGGTAAACCCTGGACATGTCTCCAGTCCATCACAGGGCAACACAGTGACAAACAGGACAAACAACCATTCACACACACATTTACACCTAAGGGAACTGTAGAGAAGCCAATTAACCTAACAGTCATGTTTTTTGTTTACGCTATAAAATCAAATTGGATAAAACATCAATGAATTCCTTGATAATAAACTAATGAACCAATGATGTAAATCAAAGAATGGCTCCAGTGTACAGCAGCCCCCCTTCTGTCAGTGAGCCCCAGGGCAGCTGTGGCTACAATGTAGCTTGCCCCCATCAGTGTGTGAATGTGTGCGTGAATGGGTGAATGAATGTAGCATAAAGCGCTTTGGTCAAGTCTCCTGACTTGAATAAAGGCGCTATATAAGTACATGCCATTTACCATTTACCAAAGAAATCCATTTTTTTTCTCCATTTGTTACCTACACAATGTTCTAAGAGAAGCTGTTACTTAGCTCATGTCTGGCATCATACACACACTAAAATTGAGGTATAAAATCGCTTTCTTAACCATTAAATATAGATGGTTAGGGCATTGGCACAGTGGTCATAGATGGACTAGGCTAAAGTCTTTTTTAAACTTTTAGGTGCTGAATATATTGTCATCCCAAGAAAATTATTCCGAGTGGCAGTTTAATCTTAATTCATAAAGACTATATAAGAAAGAGCCACCAGAGAGACAGAAATAAAATAACTGTCTTACTAGTGGTTTATTTAATATAATAGACAGTTGGTGGATCAAGCTATTTTTTTTTTTGATTTATAATAATCTAAAATTTACAAAAAATTCTGTTTTCTATTTTATTGAGCTAAATGTCTCAAAGGCTGTATTGAGTTTATCCATAAAAAAAAAAAAAAAGAATGCATAGATGAGCAGCAATGCTTTGGAGAAATCTACTGTAAAACAGGGTTAATATACATTCCATAGATTTCAACTAAATTCATCATCTAAAAATAGATTTGTGAAGATTCTTAGTCATCCAGGTCATGGTCAAGTTCAGACGTGACATGTCCAATAGCCTAAACTGAACTTTTCAAGCATCATCTAAAAAGGAAATAGCTTAGCATGGCTGTAAACCTACCAAGTCTATCAAGCAAAACCAACAGCCAAGGAAACTGGAGAAAATTTATTAAAGTGGCATTCAAGAGTCCATTATTAATTCTGCAAGAGCTGCAGCGATCCACAGATGGAGAGGGCGAACTACTGTAGTTGGTAGGTTAAGTCTTTATTTATTTACATACATCTCTAATCTGGCACCAATTCACAACAATGGACTACTTTATGTTAATCATCAATTTCAGCTAAGATACTCCGAAGTATGTCAAAAGAATTAACAAAATTAACAAAAATGCTTACCTCTCTGAGTGCCCTGTGATTATGATACAGCATCATTACTGCAATCCTCCCAGGTTGCACTAACTATGGCCTCAACTATTGATTTTCACTTAGACCTACCTCTTACAGGAACAACATATACCTCTAACCCCCTGCCTTTCAGAATATTTACTTTGGTGCAATATTTTTTCCAAGTGCTGCAGTGACTGAAAGTCCTGTCTTTTGACATCTGTACTGGATCTATTCAACTGGTCACAACAGGGGAGCCACGTATTAGATGCTCTCCTCATTTGTTTGTTCGTGCTCGGTCTCCATCCACCTGACCTTGATCCGAACTTCAATTTCTCTCACCTATTGTAGCCTTTTTCTGTGTATGGCTTTGTTTGTGGAAAATAATGGCTTCCGTTTTATGAAAAGAGAAAAACTGTGGTCTCAATAGATGTGCTTTCATTTGATAACCTCAATCCAAACAACCCAAAACCGAACAGGACTGAAATACAAAATGTATAATACAAGTAAAAATCCTGTGTGCAACTCTTACTATACTGTTTTTGTTCTGTACAGGATACTTTATCTTGTCAAATATAACTAAGTGATAACTTTTAGTATAACATCACTTAATTTTCCTTTGTTTCTTTGGCATTTTCTTTTCCTCCTTACATTGTTTAAAAAATTCATTTGATATGCATACTTTATTTGTATTTATTTTAATTTGTTTTATATGCATGAATAGGGAAAATGTTTTATTTGGTAAATGATAATAATTCTTGATGCTTATTGCTGCTCTACATACACAAGCCTGCTACCAGTGTAGGATCAGCAAATCCTAATTTAGTTAAAATTCAAAAATATTTTGTTGATGAAATAAAAAACAGTAAAGACATATAAAAAATATATAAATTCAAACCTTTAAAGTCTTCTTAAAGGATCATTATAGATGGTGATGGCTGTGGCAGGAAATATCTTTTGTAGAAGTTTTAGCAGATCTAAAGAAGGCTTTACAGACGTCGCTGTTTATTGTATTACAGTTTTGTGATATGTGGTATTCTTCATTTCAGTGCTGCATCCTTCTTTGAATGACTATCCCAGAGGCATCAGACCAGTTCACAGAACAGACACAGTTTTCTGTTTTAGCTTATTGATCTTTTCAAGTCCCTAGCACTGATGCTCCAACCACAACAGAAGACAGTTTGAATAAATCCTCCAAAATAGAACTGTAAACAGTGATGAACCTAAGCTTTCTCAGGATGAACAATCCACTCCTGCACCGAGCTTCACTTTTGCACCTCCAGTCCAGTCTATTGTCTGGTAGAACAGCAAGATCTTTATACCTTATCTTCTTTGTTTAAGGCAAAGCCTATGCTTTTGCTAAAATCTAAAATCACAGTTGTTTTGTCCACATTCAAGATGAGATTAATGTTTCCAAACCATACCACATAATGGTCCTCTATACTCTGCTGCTTGTCAATTTTTACCACAACCGATGGCTGTAAGGTCATCCAAATATTTATGCAGTTGATGGGACTCTGAGGCTAAAACCGTATAAGGCCAAATAAGATGTCTGAACAAAAAGAGAAAACCAGGCTTTTCCAACTCCAGTCCTTGAGAGCTGCTTCGCTGCAGCTTTTAGCATGCACAACGCTGCAGCCCTCCAATGCTTAAATCCATATTTTTCAGGAATTATTGTGTGGTCATTCAATCAACTTTAAAATATGTCATGTATCGGACTTCATTGACAACTGTTTGTGTTTATGAAACTTGCCTGCATGCGCAAAAAACGGCAGAACAGTATACAGGTTTTAGGTTTTAAATGCCACACAGAAGCCATGTATTGTGCCAGCAGATAGTAAATCGCTGTATTGATGGTTTCAGGTTTTCAATTAGGCCGGAATAAAGTTTGAACTCTATTTTGTCTTGATATATTTGTATTTTCCCTCGATTTTAAAAGATGCCGGTAAGTAAGAAATTAAGCTTTATCCTTGAAATAAGAATATAAAACAACCCTATTACCTTAATTCAAGTAAATAATATCTAATTATGTAACGTCAAGGCCAAAAATAAAATCTAACATTGGGGAGCAGATCATATTATCTGCTTCAAATTAAGGGCAAAAAGACATTTTTTTAAGAAAATGTACTCATTTTTAGATCAGTTTTTGCAGTGACACCATTCAGACTTCTGTCTGCTTTGCTAACTGCAGCAGAAAATAAAGACATATTTGATATAAAGTAATGTCAAAGTCTAATCTTCCACTGGAGTCACATTCGAAAATATCAGATACAAGTCGGATTATGGACCACTTGTGCATGTGGCTCAAACATCACTTAGAAAAAGTCATATGTGGACCAGTTTTGAACACCAACACATGTTTTAAAAGCCTGACCTGATCATTTCACCCCAAAAAATCAGATTGGTGCCACAATTTGCCTGCAATGTGAATGTTGCCTCAGGTAAATTCCTGCTGAATCAAAAAATTGATTATCTTTCCAGTGTGCCATCAAGTTTGACAAGGGTCTGGTAACAAGCCACTTGTTTCATTCAGGTTTGCTTTAGTAGAGATGCGTATAAACTGCACAACATTAGAGCTGGAGCTGACTTGTGTAAAGATAAAATACAGTAAAGAGGAAAGAGGTCTCTGTGTTGGTTGACAACAGAGGAAAATTTACATCAGTGTAAAATCCACAATTAATTTAATAACTTCTGAAACATACAGTGTGAAACTTAACACAGCTCAATGCACGGTGCTGGGGACACAAGGTCCATGTTAGCTTGCATGCACGATCATATCAATTTGTAGCCAGCTATTGACTTTAGGAGCAGTTTTAAAATGTAGTCAGTTTCATGGTTTAAATTGTCTGGATGAGACTCCATCAGACCAGGTAGTTCGTCAGACATAATAAAATTTGGCTTTTTCTTGGCCTGAGTTGTACTGGAAGCCTGAGATGTATAGCATAAAAATGGGGAAATACTGAATGTTAAGCTGATAAGTACCAATAGCGTAGCAAAATGAAGATGAGATCTCCTTTATGTCACATTTACAACTCCTAGATATAAATGCGCGCTGCCCGAGACCAGAGTTGTTTTCTAATTCTTCTCAAATTTCTCTCCTAAGTCATAAGTCTTACAATGAGCATTGTGTAAGATCTCCACATTCTCTCACAGCTCCTTATTTTCCAGATATCAGCTAACAGAAAAATGAGACATATTTGGCCAATTTCAAATATGTCTCAATTCCATCTCCTTACTTGGATCCACTGTCTCAGTTCTGGCTCAGTGAGAAATAAACATGCCATCTCTAACTGCTCCCTATTAGAGTTCTCAGATTAATCTTATCTCATCTCATTTTATTTATTTTCCATTCAAAACCAGTGGTTTCAACAGTACACACATTTGTTACTTAAGTAGAAGTATAGATACTGCAGTTTAAAAACACTCTGGTAGAAGTTGAAGTATTTTGACCTCTTTACTCAAGTAAAAGTGAAAAAGTATGTGCTCCAAAGACTACTTAAAGTATAAAAGTATAAAGTAACCTTTAAAAAAAAAAACAGCCAGATGCAAATATATGAATTGAAAGCTTAATTTTTTGACTGTTTCTAAAAATTCTTTGAGATAGGGCCAAGGATGAGGGAGGTCTTCTTGGTCTCCATCTCCCGATACGCTCTCGCCTGTGTCCGACCTTTCACACATTTCAACATCTTTTTCTGAATCCAACATTGTAGCATGGCATAGACAATTCATGTTAGCAGTTTGAAGAACACCTGCTTGCTTCTGATGATTTCCTTTAGCTAACCAATGAGTGTTTGCGGTATATGACTCATCCAATTACACTAGTTTTCACTAGATGTGGATGGCGCCAATGATCTGCATTGGATGGCGCTAATGACGTGAAATAAATATTTATAAACATTAAACCGAAGCCAAGAGTAACGAGTAATGTTTGTTTTAAAAATGTAAGGAATAGAAAGTACAGATAACTGTGTGAAAATGTAATAAGTAGAAGTCAGAAGATGGAAGAAATATAAGTAATGGAGTAAAGTATTGATACCTAAAAGGTGTACTTAAGTACAGTAAAAAATTATTTGTACTTCATTACTTGTCACCTCTGTTNCAATTTCAAATATGTCTCAATTCCATCTCCTTACTTGAATCCACTGTCTCAGTTCTGGCTCAGTGAGAAATAAACATGCCATCTCTAACTGCTTGCCAGATGCCAATATATGAATTGAAAGCTCAATTTTTTGACTGTTTCTAAAAATTCTTTGAGATAGGGCCAAGGATGAGGGAGGTCTTCTTGGTCTCCATCTCCCGAGACGCTCTCGCCTGTGTCCGACCTTTCAGACATTTCAACATCTTCTTCTGAATCCTACATTGTAGCATGGCATAGACAATTCACGTTTGCAGTTTGAAGAACACCTGCTTGCTTCTGATGATTTCCTTTAGCTAACCAATGAGTGTTTGTGTTATATGACTCATCCAATTACACTAGTTTTTACTAGATGTGGATGGCGCCAATGATCTGCATTGGATGGCACACATGACGTGAAATAAATATTTATAAACATTAAACCGAAGCCAAGAGTAACGCGTAATGTTTGTTTTAAAAATGTAAGAAATAGAAAGTACAGATAACTGTGTGAAAATGTAATAAGCAGAAGTCAGAAGTTGGAAGAAATATAAGTAATGGAGTAAAGTATTGATACCTAAAAAGTGTACTTAAGTACAGTAACAAATTATTTGTACTTCATTACTTGTCACCTCTGTTCAAAACAACCAAGACATAATTGAGATCAGATGGTGGACAGTGGCTTCAGCTTCAGGAGTTTGCCTTACAACCAGAGGGTTGTCGGTTCAGGCCCTGGTTCTGGCTTTCAGTGTTGTTGAGGCCTTGGGCGAATCACTGACGGTAGTGTAAAGCGCTTTGGTCAAGTCTCCTGACTTGAAAAAGCTTTATATATTTATCGTTATCTGCCTTTTATCTTCTCTTTCTTTAATCTTTTCTCACTTTTTTCTGTTTTTCCTTTCCTGTTCTACTTACATTGCAGTGTCCATATAATCTGTAATACTCCCTGCATTATTTATAATAAAGGTATTTATATGCATAAATCAAGTGGAAGACTAAGGCGATAGCCGTACTACTCCACTTGTGAAAGAAAAATATGTTGGGCTCTTTTTTGGCATCAAGACAATTATTGTTACTGCCACATTGCCAGACAGGACACTGTAAAAAAAAAAAGAAAGAAAAAGCTTTACATAAGTTAAGGCAATTTACCACTCTGAGATTTATTTTCTTAATCTTCTTAAATACTGCTCAAATGGTTTTCTCTCCTTTTGTATTGTCTCTTTTGAACGTATCTCTTGTTCCTTAGGTAAGCTTAGGAGAAGTAACTCAGAAATAAATTATCACAAAATGATATAAATATGAGAAGCTCACATCTGTGAGCTTTTGTCTGTCATTGATCGAGGTAATTGTAAGACCGTCCACCTGAGTCTTCTGTAGTTTCTGACAAAGTGAATAAGACTGAGTTGTGTTAATGCATTAGAGGAACCAATGCTGCGTTTCTCTTAGTGCTTCCTGCTTATACCAGATGTCACCAAGGGCTGCAGAGGCCTGTTACTCCACCAGTTATTTCAGTCAGGTGTGTAGTGGTAGGGAAATTCCTAAATCATGCAGGTCAGTGGTTCCAGAGTTTAGAAACCCCCAATCCAGAAAGTTCTGCTGTTGGTTTAAACTGCTTTAGTAATTCAGCTTTAGTTAGTCATGGTTTAGTAAGTTAGGGCTGTTTAATGGTCAAGACTAGGCAGGTAGTCATGATCCAATACATTAGGGGTCCAGAACCCTGGTCCTCAACATCTACTTTTCTGGTTCCTGTTGTTACTATTTTCTACTTTAGATTTGCAAAATTGAAGGATTACAAAATAACCACATTCATTAACTCTGCAAAACGTTACCACATTATCTTGTGGGTGATGCAAAAATGTTCATAATTTAATAGCACATTACTTTGGGGGATTAATGCATTTTTTCATAAATATCAAACTACTGTATCTTAAGAAACTTTTTGAATGAAAAAAGTAGCACACATTTTATATTAAAATACCAAGATTTAAAAGGAAACTTATTCCAAATAGAATCCATACAGTCAGTTTTATAAGTATTAAAAGCTGTGTTGTTTTCAAAAGCTCTTTTTACACTCACCAATAATCATGTTATGGAGACTGTATTGAACCTCGACTAACTGAGTTTTAGGCAAGTTTATAGAATCAACCTAAATTGTGGAAAGCGTATGATTTTTTAAAAACATTTTAAAGAACTACAATACCAAACTTGGTTAGTGTAAACAGCTGGCAAAGCTCTTCAGTAAATAAGCATCTGGCTTTTCTAGCAATCTTCACTTGTTGGGTTTTTTTCTTTTCTAAGCTAACATTAACTAGCCTTCTTAATGGTTTGATTATACATATTGATAATTAAGTTTCTCATAGTTTCTTGGGCATTCTACAGTAAATTTGTGTGGATAAAAAAATACAGAAAGAATTGTTCTACTGCTTTTTAGACTGTTTTCTGGTTGAAATCTTTATAGCAGTACTTCTTTTCTGGTTATTCCCAATCAGCCTCTGCTGAGCTTTCCCTTAAATTTTAGTGTTCACTGAGGTTATTTGAGACTTGGTCTGGATCTTAATCCAGAGCTGGACTTAAATTGTCACTGCTGTAGAGGGTTTTAATGCCAATTAATAGTTCAACTGCTGTTTGTTCATACTATAAGCACTTTCGCCACTGAAGGATGACATGCTTAACATAAAACAGGGATTTTTACTTTTAGCTTCACCTATTTGAACTTTCTCAATCTGGTAGATTACAGGCATATTATTGAATACTTTTTTACCTATAGTCATCCTTACAAAGTTTTTGTTTAAGAACATGAAACAAATTCGAGGGCTGAAGTCATATTAAAAGCCTTTTATTGTTGATTTAGAAGGCTGGATGTGTGTGTTTTTCTTTGCTTTTTCCATTTGCCTCTGTCCGTGTTGGGAAAGAGGGATGAGTAGGTTTTAATGCATGGTTAGAAGCAGCCATCATTGATTTTGACACTAAGTGAAGGACAAGGAGTGCGGAGCTCAATTCCAAATCAATGATACAGTCCAAAATGTCTGTCATGCCAAACTGCAAGGCTTCCGGATCTGTGTAGAAAACACAAAGTGACAACAAAATCTGTGAGACACACAGGACAAATCACCCTTTATACTTTCACAAGAATAAAGAGAGGACTTCATGTCATCAAGGAAATTCCCAAAGCAAACAAAACAGTCTTATCCCTAATGACAGATGTAATGTTGATTCTAAAATGAGAAATTTCCCCCAAAAAACGCTTGGCAAATGCAAAGAGGAACCATTTACTGGGATCCTGTAGAGACTAAAACAGTGGATATATTAGACTAATTAAGCAGGGCCTCGCTATTCAAAAGTCAATAGGTTCCATAAGACTGCACATAGCTTCTATAATGGTCTATGCCCTATCATAGAGGGAATAAACTCGATTAAACACCTGCACATATGCACAAATTTAACCAGAGCAATTGCATGGGCAGGTGCCAAGAATGCTTCTTCCACACATTTTAGAGCAATTTGGGAAAAGAGAGACCATCATTTTTTTCCTTAATGTCTTCTATGCTTTATTAATCAATAAAGTTGCAACATTTTGGCAGTTGATAGAAAAAAAGATGTCTATCAATTTCTTTTGCTCCTCTGACTGGTTAAAGAGTTTTAGTATGAAATAAAAGGAGATGTTTCACAAAATGGGAGAAAAAGGGGGAACCTCTGACTGTTATCCAAGTCGAGGGTGTGAGCAGAAATTAAAATGTTTCGTATCGAGCAATCCGAAATGAATTGGGCGAGCCGAGAGGGGAGAAAAAGAAAAATCAATGGAGCTCTGGCTGCGGTGAAAGGGACGGCATCACGAATGGGATTTGCCAGTGGGGCTCAGCAGCTGCCAAATAACCTAGAGCTAAAGAATTACAATAATACTGATGAAGTGTGTGAGGGCTTTTAGGGGCATTGCTGGAAAATTGCTCTGATGGAGGCATAACAGTGCTGTCTAATTCAAGTACCCCCTCCGCTCATCTCGAAAAGGCACAACAACAGATGTAACGCTACCTTTTGTAACCAGGAGAAGCAGGTTTACAGAAGAACAGAGTGTTTTGTTTCTTTTTTTGTTGTTCTTTAATGTGATGTGTGGATAAAAGGCTTTCGTTTTTTGGAAGCTTTCAGCTTCTTGTGCATCCACAGTTGTTCGAGCATAATGGCATGATAAAACAAAATGCAAATCATTTTTTATTTCCTTTTCAGCATGCAGCTGTAAAGAGAAAAAAAAGCAAAGGTAGAAGGGAGAGATAAGATGGGGTGAATAAAGGGATGAGAGGAACAAGCCCCCATCATCTATTTTTATGCTGCTTTTAATTTACATTTTCTTTTGCTGCCGATAAAAGCAGACAGGGAACACAAGGACGGTGACACCCAGTGCGTGCCCTGGGTCAAAGGGCGGCAGTTAACCTGTCAGAAGTGGAGTACTGATTAGAATAAATCTACACACTCACCAGAGGTCAACTACGGCCTCTGCTACTGATCCGACCCACCACTCTTTTAGGCACGTGCACGTCTCGCAAGCAGGCATGGAATATCGATATGTTTGTGAGGTTGATATGTGCATACTGGATCATTCCTCAGTGTACAAAATATCTGTATGAAAATGCATTACAACCACATACTAAAATATGTTATTCTGTTTTTGTTTTTCTGCAGTAACAAAGCTGTGCATATATGTGAAGGGAACAGATAAGTTTATAAGGTTCTCAAAATGTTTTTCTCTTTTACTTTCTAAATAGAGCTGTAAAATGTTCAGAAGTGTGCTAATTGGCTAAAAAAAACGTGCTCGTGTGTGATTTTATTTTCTGAAAGCCTCTAAATATTGTTAGAACAAGAAACATGATGAAGACCAAGAAACAAAACAGACGGGTCAGGAATAAAATCTGGAGCTGTTTTAATCAGGGTAACGGCAATGGAATCAGTATGGCACAACTTAAAACCTATCAAGACTCAAACTCCACTTAAATTATCATGACACAAACAGAAAGCATTTAGCAAAGAATTGGCCCATGGTTACTCTGGACCAGCTGCAGAGATTCCATCTTTGAACTGGAATAATATTTGCTATAAACTCTAGAAATCTGGATCTTGAGGAAAACCCGTAAAAACCCTGAATGGAGTCTGAAAGCCATGTAGAGGACACTGCACGTCTACAAGAAGATGGTCAGGAAGGAAAACAGAAGAACACACCATCCCACCATAAAAGACAGTTGTAGTATCATGTTGTGGCGATACTTTTCTTCATCAGGTAAAGCAAAGCTGGTAAAATTTGTTGGGATATATCATCTAAATTTAGGAAATAAAAAAAACACAAATTCAGGAAGAAAAGCTATAAGAGGTTCCAAAGTTCGTCCAGCTTGGGTGACCAGATCTACAAAAAAAAAGAAAAAAGAATGTGGGACAACAAGGATGCTTTTCAGGCACAGTGTGGTTCAGATGCATCTTTTCCAGCTATGTGGTGTTTTTTGGGGGGACTGTGTTGCTCTGTAGAAGAATCACTTTCCCCTTGCATCAAATTGAAATACAACTTTGTCAAGCTTTAGATAATGCTCTCGTAAGGGCGAATTATACTTCTGCATCCGCACACATCAAATGTCGCTTGCGTCTGGTCGCGAACCAGTTTTGCTGCTATGCTTCTGCAACGTCGGCAATTTCTTAGGGATGCACAGCAGTTTCTCGCCAAAGCTCTAGGGGGAGCCTATTCAAAAACTCGTGAGAACTTCTTCAGCGGTGCCAGCAAGAGTGTTTATTTTCCAAAACAACATGTCTGAGGCATCGTGCAAGTGGTTGTACTTCCGAACCTCTATCAACCTTTTGTTGTGATTATCCATTGTTCTTATTACTCCTCGGTTTTTAAAAAAAGTGCACCCTGGCACCGAATCAAGAAGGAAGACCACACAGGCAGCCAGAAAGGCATACCAAGGAACAAACACGGCTGCTTTTTGTCTGTGTACACCCGGTGGAGGTCTATGCAGGTATGCTCCGTCCAACGTGTTGTCAGGATTTTTTTGCGGTGCGTGACAAAGGTTGCAGAACCTCTCCGCGAGGGGCATGGTGCGCACAGAGACAGATTTGACGGTTGCAGAGGCTATGCGTCAGAAGTATAAATTGACCTTAAGAATCACCAGTTACTGGCCTTGCACAGTTATTAGACCTTCTGCTGTGTTTGTTTTCTTTAAATGTAATTTCCATCATATATGGTAATAAAATGTATTTTCCGTTCTGTGTTAGGAGCATCATGCACAGGTTGGTCATGACCTGGGACACTGGTGCAGCTTTGTGATAATTACTGCATAAAGGGAAAGTGCCTGTGAATATATTTTATTTTTATTCTAATAAGACTCAGTCAGATTCAGGACAATGTATCGATTTGTGGGACAGCAGCACAGAAGTAAAAGACGCAACACTTTCCTGCACAAATTGGGACATATAGTCACCTTTATTCCAGCCAGACCATGATTTTAAACCAACAGCTTGAGGTACCACAGAATGATTCAGATAAAAAAAAAAAGCCCTGGATGTAAACTTAATTCAGAATCTGTGGACAAATGTAAAAATGAATCTTTGCAGACACCCTTCATCACATCTGACTCTGGTTAAGCTATTTGGCAAAAAAAAGGTGGTCCAGAAATTCAATTTCTTGTAGATATCAAAATCTCAAAAGGAATTACCTCAGATGATTCACAGGGTTATCTGGAGTGAACACTGGTGCTACAGTACACAGTATTTTAAGTTACTAGAATAGAAATTCCTGCTTCTTCATTTTTTTGTTTTCAGCAACGTCTTTCATTTTCAATTCAATTTAGTTTATTTATATAGCGCCAATTCACAACACATGTCATCTCAGGGCACTTTACAGTTCACCAGATCATACAGTCAAATTGATTCAAAGTTCTCTATCTAAAGAAAACTGGTTGATTGTATGGACTCATTGACTCGAATGCAATCCTTCACACTAAGCATGTTTGTAGTGACAGTGGAGAGGAAAAGCTCCCTTTTAATAGGAAACCTCCATCAGAACCAGGCTTAGTGTGAATGGTCATTTGCTGAAGCCGACTGGGGTTCAAGGAGACAAAAGTAGAGATACAAAAAGCAACTGTTAAAGGCGGCCCGGTCCAGGAATCACACAGCCAGGCAGACGAGCTGTGAGCCAACTTCAATGTCAAAGGATGAATAGAGCACATCCGGCCAGTCACAGTCAGAGAAATGGGACTACATTGAAAAACAGGCCGATCACCAACATCTTTAAACAAAGGTGTTGATGGCAGCAGCACAGCTGCTATTTCTGTTCAGGATGGTGTCACAGCCAAACAGGAACTGATGAGGCGAAGCTACTATGAGAAAAAGTAGAGAAAGCATAAAGTTAGAGATTGAACAAACAGATTCTGCTGAGTGGGAGAATAGAGATAGAATGAAGCAGAATGATGAAATAGGGGTCCCTATGTCCTCCAGAGGTCTAAGCCTATAGCAGCATAACTATAGAGATAGCACAGGCTAACTTTAGCCACTTTAACTATAAGCTTTTTAAAAAAAGGAAAGTTTTAAGCCTACCCTTAAGAGTAGACAATTTTACATTCTCTTAAAAAATATGCGTGACTTTGTGCTGTCCGACCACATAGGATTTCTGCAAAACAAATGAGGGTTTGTGGTTATAAATGTGACAAATAAAAAAAGCTTAAGTGGTATAAATATATTTGTAAAGAACTGAATGAGTCCTTGTTATGCGTATTGCTGATTTTCCAAAATTATTTATGCTTTTAGTGTTTAGTTTTTAGATATTTCTTTTTGAGAAATATTTTACAGGTCATTGATCTTAAGACAAAATAATTATTTCAATCATTTACTTTTTTGTAAATAATATATGCATGATATTGGCAACCCCTTTGACAAGGATTTTAGATGAATATTTTCTGTTTTTGTAATATCTGTGTAGCTCTTTTATATTTTATTGTATTTATTACTCATCTTTATTGACTGCTCTGTGCTTGCTTCTCAAGAGGAAAACATCAATAGCGATCACATCAAATATATTTTCCTTTTAAACTAGGTACTATAAAATAAGAGATAGTTCAGTAAATAGGTATTATTAAATGATGACACAATGTGAAATGAAAATAGCCATTATCTTCTAAATAATTTTTCCAGTCATACAAACAATTATAGAAAAGTGAACCAACTAGTAGATTCAGACCTACCCTCAATGTGGGTGTAGAGGGAGGGTCAGCTAAGTGGGAGGGAAGCCTAACGCACATAAACACCAGACTCCATCTCTGGGACTCCGAGGGCAAGATCCTGCGGCACTCTCACAGAGGATAAAAGCTCTATCATGGAATAAAAGAGCGGGGCTGCCTGCGTACACACACATGCACACAGAATGTTTCATTCAAAGAGCTTGAGGCTATAACAGTATGGGATGTTTCTTGGGCCCACACCTATGGAGGGCATAAAGCCTCTGCAGAACATATTTGGCGAACGTGAGGTTACCTGCTGGAAAACTGGGGGGCTGGGGTTGAGCAGTCACAATTAATCTGCAGGTTGTAATAAAAAAGGGGAAAAATACATTTTCATTTATGGAAGGGTAAGTATTTAGTGAAAGAAGTGAAAAGGCTTATGTTCCTTAATTGTACCTTGTACAAGAAGCATTGTAAATGAGCCCATGAATCACCTGCTGTAAAAGCAAAAGATTATATACTGTATGTCTTGAGTATATTACATCGCCATTGCATGAGAAAAAAAAAAGAACTGCAGTTTCGTTTTAATGCTATTGAATTTCATGTCAATATAATTGACTTTCTGAGATCCACTGGAAGCCGAAGAAGCTCTGAGGAGTGCTTTAACTTTACTGTGTAGTAAGAGATCTGAGAGATCTCATAGAAAGGACACTGATTGAATTACAGACTACATTAATCTTAGTGTGGACGACATTGTGTCTCTTGTGAAAGCAGCTGTTTCCCCAATAGCAAGCCCTGAATAAACCCTAAAAATGGCTTTTCTCAATGAGATTATTCGAGCCTTTAGATCAGAAAAAATGAGAATGTGACTGCTGTGCAGAAAAAAACTGAGAAAATAAATCAGGCATGAAAAATGTATCGAGAAGATGGAGGATCGGCTGTAACAGAACAACACTGGAGTTTAAAGAGAAAAATTCCAGTTAACGAACTAAACTTCAAGGCTGTATTAAATTTAAAGGAAAATTCTAGTCAGCAAGGAATAACCAATGGGTCATTATCTATACCTACAGCTAATACGTTCACAGTGCTTTAATGAATTTAGTGTTAATCAGTAAAAAAATAAAAACAATATTTTTCATTGCGATTCCGGGAACGGACATGAACCTGAAGCTGAGGAAAGTTCCACAAGGGTTGAAAAGACTAGCATAGGTAGCCAAAAATCTGAAGGGAGTTCAATAACTACAGACTGGCATCACTTTGATATGAGGAAAGTTCTACTCATTATCAATAGGTTGGTTTTCAACCATCTTCATCCCCTGGTGAGGTCTTAGTTGGTTTTGCTGCAGTTTGCATTTCAATCTGGCATTGGGGGCTACTGTGTCATCATATACTTCCTGAAATAAGCACTGATTCCCTTCACTTTCAATGCCATCTGTTAGGGCTATTGAGGGAAAGGCTGGAACTGTCAGGAGTGGACCTCCATAATGTTCTTGTGGATTCTAGTCCACTGCTCCACAGTAAGTGAAGAAATAGAATTGTGTCTCTGACAGGCTGGCCTGTGGTACAAGGGCCCTGAAGGGGAACTGTTTCTACTCACCCCCAACACAGTATACTTGTCCATCCACTTAACAAACTGCATTTCCAAGATTTTCTCATAACTTCGCCATTGTTAGTCTCATCACAGATAAGGAGAACTCAGTATAGATAGTGAGCACAAGATTTCGCTGTCAGTCAAACCATCTCCTGATCAATGCCCGGAGCTGATGGTAGAGTTTCACAGGTGCAGAACACCTCCCTTGACAGTGTTAAACTTAAAGGAAACTGACTTTGAAATGGTGAACTCTGATATATACCAAGATGATCCCCTAAGCAGTAAAATGGAAAAATATTTTTTACAAGACAGCTCAGAGGAAATTCTCCCTGCAATTGCAAATAAAATCATTTTAGAGTGCATGGAGTACTCCAAAAGACAAGTTTTGGTCAGAGCAGCTGCTTATTAGATAAGCATGTCAGAAAGAACATAGATGCCCTCTCAACTCAGTACAGGTGATAAGAGACAAAACAACTCTTGAAAAAATAAAACAAAGACATAGGCTGTGTCCAATCGTCCACCCTAACCTCTAAATCCCTCAATCACTATAGAGAGCAGGGACTATATAGTTGACTTTTTAGTGAACTCAGTTAACTGACTGTTAACTGATTATTACTACTTTTTGCTCCCTGTTGGTCACGTAACACCAACTCCCCCCACGGTGTATGTGACATCTTTGTAATTTGCTGCACTGTCACAATCCGAGAGCAGGCCGCTGTCACAACAAATTTAATTCAGTTTGTTTATATAGTGCCAATTCACAACACATGTAACCTCAAGTCACTTTATAACTCAAACAGATCATACAGTCAAATTGATTAAAGGTTTACTATCTAAAATAACAAAAACAAATCCCATGATTATTTGCAAGGAGAACTCTATTTGCAAAGCATTCTGGTATATAATTGGTCGACTAGTGAACATTGATGATCACTACTATTCAAGGTGCATTGTGGGAAATTTCAAGTCCACTACTTTTTCATCCACTGGACTTAGCGACACTCGTTTATCATGGTGTAACCATAGTGATTAGGGTGGATGTTCAGACACAGCCATATACACAGGCATAAGCACACACTACAAGTGACATTACCTCAAAATTGAGTTCTTGAGATGTCAGGTGAATGTCTGTGTGCTGATTAGTGCAGAAATTGTAGCAGCTGTCAGACTGTGAGAGTCCATCTAAATATCTGACACTCAGATATTTGCTGCTGGTTATCTTTGAACTCAAAAAATGGCTAACCTTGAACTTTTTTTTACATTGCAACATAAAACTGCAGACTGCAGAGATTCAAAACCTAAGGTGTTTCATGGTTTTCCTACATGGGTTTCAATTTCTTTGGTGTGCGATGTCCCAAAATTTCACAATGCCATAAAAAATCAACAAGACTTCTTACTCAACTCACAGTCAACTCACATGCAATAAAAAAATTTGCAACCCTCTGAAACTAAGAGTTTTAACATTCGTTACAGAAATATACTCATATGTAAGATCAATAATATTTAACTTACACAAACATGTTCAAAACAACTTCTGGGCGAGGGTGAGAACAGAAACAGCCACTTAAACTTTGAGCAGTGGCGTGACGATTATGTATGCCTCTATTTAAATGAAAAAACGATGAACAAATATAGGATTAATAGTAAAATTGCATTATGTTGTACTGCATTAGAATTTGTACCAAAAAAAGATAAGGTTGGTATGACTTGTAAAGAACAAATACACATTATTTCATGTACATCACATCCAACACAGATCTAGTAATATAGTCACCACTCAAATATGCGATATAATCTAAGAAACCTACACACTGAAACAGTACAGTTTCAACATTTAAACCAGGATGTTTACATTTGGGGACAGTTTAAATGAATCCAACTTCAGGAAAAGTTTTTGGAAGACTATAAAAGTGTAGCGCAAAATGGGAGGGTATGCCGTGTTGAGGGCATATACCAGCAGCGAGCAGGCTTTTGCAGTACTGTTGCTCCATGCCAAAATGACTATGGTCGTGACTACCAATCGCTCTGTGTGTGATCCTGCAACATCTAAACTCGGAGCAGAATCAGTCCTGCAGTCCATGTATTGCGCGTGCGCCGTGTGTGCGTTTCCAAACTGTAAATTTTTAGAGTAAAGTTGATGTGGTATTTTTATGTTTATGTACATACTGCTATTAAACATTTAACTAGTATAAGGAAATCTAAGTAAAACTAACTCTCCAAAATTCATTTAAAGATTTAAATTGTATAAGGAAATCTAAGTAAAACTTAAAACTAAACTCTTTCGAAAACAATTTATGTATTACATAAAAAAAAGGTTTAATTTTTTACTTCAGAAACTCCAGTTTTTACTGAAGCTAAAAAATACAGAGTAGAAATTATGATGAATACTCTAATAGATTTTACTGCACCAAAAATATACTTTTTTCAGTAATGGAAGTGCTCTGCTGCATCTTTTAGAACAAGAGAAACTTGCATCTAGATTACAGTGCAATTTTGCAAACAATCTTAAATTCTTTGAATTAAACTCTATATAAACCATCATATTTATGCCTTTTTCTTTTTCTTTTTTTTGTTTGAAACAACAAGCAATTTGGATGTTTTATCCTAAGACTTTTATTGTTGTTGATTAATGCTGAAGTACCAAAAAAGTGTTATCTGGATGGTGGTGCAGTTTGTAGCAGTGTTGGTTTCCTGGAAGAAACCTCGGTTAGGTCCTGGTTTTGTTTTTGGTTTTGCTCTGAGAATTTTTTTAAAGGCATGTATCCATGCCTAGGAGAGCTAAATGAAGCCTTCACTCTTTTGGGTAAATTTTATGATGTCCGCTACTACTTTTCATTTATCTTTATAGTGTTGTATTTTTGTATTCTTGGTAATCAAACACCTTGAATCAGATCTTGTGTCCCAGCCTTTATTTTTCATTGGCAGTCCACAAACGTTTGTAGTTGGGTCAGTAATCAGTTCACACTATCTGGCTCCCTACACATTGACTCAGGAAATTCTAACATGTTTGTTTCAGTGTGACTGATGTCGGGTCAGCTCATCTCATATACTTGCAGACACTGGTCTTCACCTCATCTCACAATAAGAGACTTCTGTGTTGGCTTGCCCTGCCTACCGACCAAAACTAGTGCAGAGTGACAGCTTTAAAAAAAAAATATCACGTACAGGTAGCTTATGTTGGGGAAGGAAATTAATGAGGATAACAGACTTTATACAAAGTGAAATGTTGCTAAGCCATACTTAGCGGGAAGCTGTAAACGGTAAAATTATTTCTTCTTTTTCTAAAAAAAGCACAAACTTTAGGTGTATTTTTGAGAGTCAAAACTTTGTGTTCTCTTTAATTGGATTAATTAGAAAAATCTCACCTTGTATGAATCTGTTTCCAGCTAATAAGTCAAGACAAAATAATTAAAAACATTTTTAGCAAACATTTTATCAGCTGTTTCTGTTAAATTTTCAATCTCCTGAGGTTCCCCTTCCTGTGCTTCATTTTTTATAAAGAAGTGTGAAAAAATGTGGCACAAAAAGAAGGGATTTTTATTTAATTTTTAAATTTCTTTCTTCCAATAACAGTGACATCATATGTGTTTGAGTCCTGACTGGTTTGGGTTGAGGATGTAAGTATCTTCAAACAGCGAGAAAGGTATCAAAAGCAAAAAGACCTTAAATAAGCTAGAAGTTTGTTTAAATTATTATTGTATCCCCAAGAGGTTTTCTCAGTAGTTTATCCTTTGTTTCAGCTACTGATCTCATGATATTGTTTAAAACACAATAAAGGGACTGCATTCTCCATGAAAGTCATAATCTACAAAGTCAGCAGTCATTCAGATAATCATTCCTAATTTTCATGATGACATTGATCTACTTGCCCGTACTTGTTAAACAATCGTATGACTACATGAAGCAGGTGTTTATGCAGCATCCCTGGTATAACCCATGATGCCCACAGGTATTTGTTTCTTTGTGTGAGTCAGCCAGAGACAGAGACAGATCAGTGGTGTCAGAACTATCAGGCCTCAGACTGAACAGAAGCCGGAGAGGGAGGGGTCAGGTCAGGGGGAACTCTTTCTTCCTCTGACCTATTGTTCTTCCTCAGTTTGAAAACACATTGCATCTCTTTCATCCGTACTTCTGCAGCCAGAGAAACAGGAAGTGTCGGCATCACAGACTCCATCCATCATCTGCAGCTGAAAGACCTGTCACATTTATAGACTTTTTCGCTCTCATTGTTGCACACTTCTAACACTGCTGAGTCTCAAAACTACTTGGAAGAAAGGCAATTGTAATCTTAATAAGCAGGTCTTACAAATTTTCCCAACCCTAGATTTAAATTTGGGACTGGCCAATGTGACAATATCAGATCAGAAGGGATTAGATGGTGTGTGACCATCTGCCAAAGCAGAGACATCATGGGATCATCCACGAGGGACATTTTACTCACTGTCGGTTGAAGCTTTTGCACAGACTTGTCATTTTTATTTTCTAATTTTTTTCATCTTCTTACAGTCAGTCACACCAGCTTCAAAGTGTAGAAAATAGATATTTACTGTCCTAAAAGCAGCTGGAGATTGCTAAATTATATTTGAAGGAAGCTGTAGGATATTACAGTAGATAAAATTATAAGTATAGACTCTAAATTAGTCTGGAACTACAATAGGACTTCATCCTTTCAGTTCAAACAAAAATTATTAATTTATCAGTCCAAAAAGGCCCATGACAAACACTATCAATGTCAATTGTGGTAATTTATTTATGATAAAGAAAGTTTGATATTTAAATCCAACCCTGACTTTTAGCAAGGTTAAATGCAAAGGGGTCCTGTTCTGACTGCAACTGGGATGGAAGGCAATGACTAGGATGTCTGTGACTGGTGATTGACTACTAGTCAGTAAGGTTTGTGGACAGTAAACATAAAGCTTTTCAGTGTTCATGTTAGTGTCATGGCCCCGAACAGAGAACCCAGAATTCAAGGAAAACAGAGAGGTGGATTTCTCAAAAGTGTTTATTGAAAACACAGCATTTTCAGGGACATCTAAGGCAGGAACCTCTGCAGAGCAAAAACGTAGGTTAGTGATGGAAGACAATTACAAATGCTATTGTCACTAAACTGGTCTTAACGTTCAGTCTGTTTCCAGAGGAAGGAGTGGATTCCAGACAAAAGGATGCCAACAGCACATGGTGAACACTGCCCAGGGAGTTCTAGATGCTGAAGCCTAGAAAACTGCAGAACTGGATGACAAACAGATCCAAGCTCAAAGAGGAAGGCAGGACGTTCCAGAAAGCGAAGCCAAAGCCGGTGTTAAAGGGGTTTGCAGGAGTCCAAGCCAGAAGATCAGAGATCCGAAGAGGTACGGAAGGGAAATCCAGGTCGAGGTCAGGAAGCAGATCCAGGTTCAGTCCACAGGCAGAATTCAGCAGTAGTCGGAAGACAGGTCAGGCAAACAGATCAGAACAGGAACAGGTAGGCTCAGAGGTCCAAATGCAGAATGAGTCAGGATCATTCAATCAGAACACAAACAGACACATTGGAGTACTCTCACCAAAGACTTGAATAACCTGAAACTGATGACTGGGAGCGAACAGGTCAAATAGAGACTGGAGCAGGTGACATAGATGAATGGTGATGAGAAACTGGGCAGAGCTAGACAGGTGAATCGAATGAACTATTAAGGCTGTCATCAGTGCCAAGATCATGACAGTTAGCTGTTGTTTCACAATAATAAGCATACAAATGTCTCTCAAAATCAATGCTGTATTAAAAAATGTGTAAATTGGGACTTACTTCTGATATGCTGTTGCTGTTAAGATAACTTTGTAATTACAAAGGCACGGTTTAAATAAAATAACTTCCTTCCAGTCTTCATTCATTTTTGGACATGGTTACAGTTTAGACTTAACAATAAAGGTCGATGGTGACAGTAACCACCTGTCTACAGCAGTCATTAAAAGCATTGTTTCCCAAAAGCAATGCAAATATCAGACTCGGAGTCAGGAGGCCAGACGCGTTCTAACTCTATGTCTATCAGTATACTGTAGCGCCATCACCAAGGTATCAAATGAAAAGCCATGGATTATTTTAAGAAACTCTACATCACTATGCTATTCTCCTTCTATAATTTTTTTTCCAAAATAAATGCCTATGTATACTTTCTACTGGGTGTATAGCTCTTTAACTATAACTAAATTATTTATTGCAAACCTATAAGGTTTTTTTTGCACATTCCTTTAGGGGGTTTTAAAAGTCTATAGAAATGTTTTTGTGTAAAATAAGGTAGAAGAAAGTTCAGTTGGAAGTGACTCAAAGCTTGATTTGGATGGGAAAGATGACCTGTGACATAAGCATACAAATTACATGACATATTAAAATGTTTTCTGAAATGGTCTAAATTGTTTGTTAAACCTCTTTTTTTATTATTGCACCTAATTTCTGTCTTTTGAAGTTATGGTAAAACTATAAAAGGGTTTTTTACTGCAATAAATGATTTGTCTTTATACTATCAGAGGTTTAATTTTCACACAAGATTTTTTTTAACCCAGCTGTTTCTTCTAAACGTAAGTGTTAGTACTTGTGCTAAGAAGCTTCACATATTTCAAATTTGTATTTAGATCTCCTTTTGAGGTCAACCAGCTCTGCTCTCTCACTGGTTTAACTCTACCTCCTCTCTCGTTCACCTAGCTCCAGGTCAACTCTAATAGCAATCAATGAAGACCCAGTCACAATAGTTAATTCAATTTCCCTGGACCAGTTTTCTCATCAGAGCTCAAGGTCCTGTCCCCAGCTGATAGGGGCCTGGAAACATGTCTGGAAGTCAGAGGATTTATTCAGGCTCTCAGCCACCCATCTCTAATAGACACAGATAACAGGATTGTTGAAGGGAAGGTGAGGAGCAACATGAGATGAGAAGCTCACCTGCTTGCCTGCATGTCCAGGGTATGGTGCATCATATCCCTAGTTCCCCTCCTTCCCCTATTTAAGAAAAAAAAAAAAAAACGTAATCAAGAGGCCTCAACTCCTGCTTCGACATCTTAAATGAGATTTCAGAGACTTATGGCAGGAAGGATGAAAAAGAGAGGAGGAGAACTAGAAGCAGGAGAAAGAGTGTGGTGCTTGTCTAAGGGGTGCCAAGGGGAGATTAACATCTGTGTGGCTTCGGTTCACTTACCTGGGGTTCCCAAATGATTCCCTGGCTGCAAAAACGGCGCTTATCCCAAATGGCAAAAAAAGTGTGAGCAGAGTGGATAAAAAGAGAGGCGGCACCCTGCTCTCGCTGTCTGTCAGCTGGCGACCCATGGGGGCAGAGGTTTGAGGAGAGAGGGATCAAAGAGGAATCAGAGAGGAAAGGGAAAGTAGTTCATGAACAAATACAGGGAGAAAAAAAAATATAGAACCAATGATCCCTTTTCTGTCTCCTTCGATCTCTGCCTTCTTTATTCCACCCCCCTTATTCTCTTTGCTCGGCCGTTCTGCTCTCCTGGACAGTAACCCGCTGTCCACAGCAGTCATAGTAAATAATACAAGGCAAGATTGAGGCCTAAAGTGCGCTCACACATGAACCAGGACAACATAAACAATATAAACATCTGAGACACAAAAGCCCCTCAGGCTCCACATTCTGGCTCTCACACAGCCTCTGTGAAGTGTATAGCCCTGTGTGTGTATATATATATATATATAAATATATATATATAAACATCTATACACTGTAAACATACATGCACACATGATTTTCCATCTTTTTTCTTGCGTGTACATGCACGTTCAAATGTCATGTTCAGTAGTGTGAAAGCAGATATTCTCACGTCTCTAGCACAATTCAGGATCCCCGGTGAGAAGACATCTGATGGCAGATGCTGCAGTCTGATGGCGACTGAGTTATCCAACCACACCAAACCATTGCCTCTTCCTAACTTAACGTATGTGCACACACATATCCACATGTGCATGTGTGTGTAATCCATGCATTGAAAAATCGAACAAAAAAAAGGGCAAAGGAACATTAATTTTGCATTCAGGGAAGACAGAAAATTCAAATATCTGATTTTGGAACAAAGATGAAAAAGAACAATGATTTCTGTTTTTAGTTCATCCGACATGTTGATGGGATACGTCTGTGGTCTTGAGTGGCGTGCCGGCAGATGTCATCTGTTTGGCGTACAGCGAGTTAAATCCGGTGTGGCAACCAGCTTCAGGATGGTGTACAATAAGTTGGATGGCAGCCAACCTGTCTCCTCTTCATTGTACTGTTTCAATGAAATAAAAGATGTTGAGAAAAAGCTGATTTCTACAGAAAAAAAATTATGTTTATTATGAGCATAAAATTTCAAGTTTAGCATTAAAAAAAAATCCAGAAATATCTTAAACACATCACAAGCTTAATAAAACAATTCCTGCTTGGAGTGATTAATGGAAGTGTCAGCTAATTGTGTTCTGCCAGAATTTTGCTATTCGGAGTCCTTTTTCAAAAGCCTCGGCTGAAGCAGGAATCCCAAAAATATGTAATTTAGCTCTGACCTTTGGCAGAGTTCAGCAGGTCCCCCATCTGTGTGCGAGGGGCTGAGAGGAGCAGGGAGAGAAGAAGAATGATGACCCCTTTAACAGCTTGCCTGCGACTACCTGCTGATCCAAAAACACTGGCCAGACATGAAGCCCCTGCATAGTCAAAGGATCAAACAGGGCCAGAAAATACTGCTTATTTCAGTGAAACAGAAAGAGGGTTTTTCAGGGGGGAAGGTGGTAGGGGGAAGCTTGTGTGGGATGGTGGGGGGGGCTCCAGTGGTATGTTGTGCGTTACTTTAGGCAAAAGAGAAAGAAAACATAGGGTGAGAAATTGGGATGTTAGTTTGATGGTGACAATGAGGAGGGAATGGAAATTGTGTCCTCTATTCTTGACAAAATTGGTTCATGTTTTTTTGCAACATGGAAAACTGTAAATCCTGTCTTTACTTTAAGAACGATGTAGTTGTTGTTGCCTGAAGCCTACTATTAGTTTGGCTATTTGGATCTTATTTTACCATTAGGGATTAGTCATGCAAGTTTGGTTTGTTTAACTTTTTTTTATCAGCTGTCTTCTAGTCTATTTGTTTTGCCTAGTTCATTGTGTTTTATTTGGTTTTGTCTTTACTTTAGTAGGTGATTTTCTATATTGAAAAGGTTCTTCTAGGTTCTCCCTTGTTTTTTCACTGTTCACCTCATATAAACGTCTCTCCCTCAGCCAGAGCCTTCAGTTAATTACTACATTCTCTTCACCTATGTTTTCCTCATTACCTACACCTCTGTTCTGCTCTATTTAAGTTGTCACCCCCCTGTTTGTCTTTACTGGATCCTCTGCTTTTCTCCTGTCTCCATGCCTGTATTCTGTTTCTTTTTTCTTTTTTTTTTTCATCTATTAAATATCATTAACTCACCATGCTGTGTCCGAGCCTCTGTCTGTATTCTGGTCCAATTCAACAAGCTCTGACAGCAATGCCCTTTTGCTGGTAGGACAACATGTTTAATGTGTCCCATTAGTCTCGAAACTCAGAGCTTGGAGGTTCTCAGAGTGACATAATCTCTGAGGTGATATTATTTGTTTTTTCCTGTCTCTGGATGCTGATCACCAATCAACACTGTACTGTTGATTTTTGATCATTATAGCAATAGTTACACCAATTCTCTCTTATAAGCACTGAAACTAAATGTCTAGCAAAATGTCAGATAAATAAGAAATACTGTTTTATTGTTGGTGTTGTTGATTTTGAGCAGAAACCACCTTATATGCAAAAGTTGGGTGTGGTTATGTTGTGCAACATTCTGTCTCATAATTCTGACTTAAAGAAATATTTCCAGTTGAAATGTTCCTATTTGTTGGTGAAAAATGGAACATACTACAGTGTTCCTACTTTAAAACATTTAAAAAGATTACACAAAGTAAATTTAATAATCTATCTTAAACATTAAAGTCCTGGGTCATTGTTTATAGTTCAACCCTTTTGGTCTGGGGAGAAGGTTATGTGCTTATTTAACTGCATGTTTTATTGATCATATGGTAGGTGACTCATTTCCAGATTCCAAGCAGATTTGAAATACTTTGGTTGCTCAAAAAACCCATGATTCAGTGAACTTCAGCAAGGTTCGTTGGGCTTTTAGAAAAGAAAGAGGGCCCACAGCATCACACATCTTCCACTATACTTAACACTAAGCACAATATGCTTGTCACATATTTATGTTTGTACTTTTCCTATTTTACCAACCAAACAAGCACTAGTTATGCAGACAGTATATCATAATAAAGGTCTTGAACAGTGAGCTTTGGATATTGTTTATTCTTCCCTTACCACCCTGCCTATATTATTATAGCAAGAATCAAACAAGTCCTCCTGTAGCCTATTGGCTAAAAGAAACCGGGTCTCATTTTCACTCAAAGAAAACAGAAGGTTGTTGATTATTGATTAGAAGCTCCAGATTAGCTTAAAATAGAGATACTTTATGAAATAAGGTATATTTAAGTTAAAAGGACTGTAAGAGAAAATAAAAATAAAAAACAACTGTGATGTGACCAAGTGTGTATTAATATCTGACTTCTTTGCTATTGAATTAAAGGTTAGGTTTTTCTCAAATTGAGCGAGAAATCTTTTCTCACCCTGATCCTTTCTAAATGAAATATTCACTAAATTCTATGTGTTTATTATATTACATTCTTACAAAGCATAAAACTAGGTTTAGCTAGAAAGTTAGTGCATCCCCGCTGCTGTTAACCATAGATAACCCACAACCTGACTGTGGGGGAAAGAATAAAACAACTCACACTGTACCATTTGAAGACTAATCCCCTTTTATATTCCTAATTAGGAAACAACAAGCAATAAGCCTCTTTGCTGGACAGACCTACACACACACCAAACTAACATGTGTGGGTGTGTTAAGATCTGAGAAGAAACATTTTCCATGTGGTCTATTTTACTCATTAATGTTTCAATTGAGCTAAATCCACTGCAGCTGTATTTTTTTGATGCCTTTTGTCAGGTTTGTTTGTTAGCAGGATTATGTAAAAAATCTATACTATACTAAAAGTATAGATTTCCTGAGCCTGGGTAGAAAATAGGAAATGCAAAAGAAAGGACAAAACACTATCACTGTCAAACATAAACATACACAAAGGATTTGCTTCTTAGCTAGGTTATGTTTTTTGAAAGGTTTGTGTCTGTCTGTGTGCTGGATAACTTGAAAAGTTATGGATTTTAATGACATATTTATAAAATTTTAGGTGTCCCTCATGCCAAGGACAATTCAGGAAATTTTGGTGATGATCCAGATACAGGAATTTTTCCAAAGATTCTCTAACATTGTGAGATAAGGACATTTGGCGGAACAGGTAGTTCCACACTAAACCAGAGGTGGCAGCAGTGACCACTGACCCCCTCAGCATCGGACTCAAAAAGTCCGGAGGTATTTTACTAAAGACAAAAAGACACAAAAAAGGAAAGGTTTATGAATTGTTAGCAAGACCCATTGAAAACTTACGTACAGATTTGATAGATTTTTCGTTTTTTTTTATCAGAGGTGCATCTCATGCCAAGGAAAAACACCAGATCCAGAACATGTGGGAGTTTTAGCTATAACTGTAAATATTAACTTGGAAGGAAAATTGCTGCTTGGTTTCGGGTCTGCACTCTCCATGTGCTTTTCTAGCTTCTATATACAGTACCTGTCTATCAGATGGGTACATAGATAGGTATATAGAAAGAGGCAGCTGGGAAGAACAGGGTCAGGTGAGTTGAAATACCTTGATATGTTCCACAGCGACTAATCTCTCTATTCTATAATGTATTATTATAGAATTGAATTGCCTTTCTTATTCCAATCAAGGGTATAAACTGCATTTTTTAAAACAAAATAGCTCAGGTTTGGACGGAAATAAAGCTAGCTGAAAAAAAAATGCATGTGTTCATCCTGTAATACTGTAGCTTTTACTGTAGTGTCTCTCTAGGCCTCCACAGCGGACAAATTAGATGCTGATCCTTCAGCTCCAATAACAAATATACATGTTTGTCTGGAGGGAGCCGTCATTCAATGGGCGTGCACCCCAGTGCTTAATACGAAATAGGTGATGTGTCTAAATCAGCAACACTGCTGTACCATGTGTGAGGCGTGGCTGTTAGCTTTTTTCAGGGGGGAATGAAGAAGTCAAAACATATTTTCTATCTCCCCTCTTTAAAGAAATATATAAAATATACTTATTAAGAAAATTTGGTAGCGACAAAAATATTGAGATGTTGTTTCAGCTGTAAATTGATCTTAGTAAAACAGGATACATTTGTTCTTTTTTTACTTTTAAAGATAAGCATGTCAATAAGATCATAAAGGTTCTGAGTTTTTTTAGAAAAACCTTTTTTCACAACTTTTGATCATTTTAATGCGCAATAGTTTTTATACACAGGAAATCTCAGAAACTGCTTTAAAGTTGATTCTCTTAAATCTAGAAAACTTTGAACCAATCTGTATTATCTAAAGAAATTTTCTCTGTAAAGTGCTTGAAATGACATGCGTTGTGAATGGGCACTATATAAATGAAATGAATTGAAAATCAAATTAAACATTTGTCAAATAGTAAAATCCTAAGTGTGATGATGTTGTTTTAACTTCTTATCTAATGAAACAGACCAACATCCCTGGACTGAACAGCTGCTCATGTCATTAAAGGACAAAGAAACTCGCAGTCCGTCGCAGATGTGCTCGAATTTTCGTAATTGTGGTTCTGTGCACAAATACCGTTTTTTTTTCACAGTCTTGTTTTTCTTCCCATTCATTGTCAAGTCATGGTGCAGCGGCTAGCAATTATTTGATATACAAAAAAACTAATATTATTAGTTTTTGATACAAAAAATTTAACTTGATGTAATAATGGTGCCTAATGTATCTTTTTGAACAGACATATGTCAATGTTATGTGAAGTCTTGGGCTACTCAGAAAACATGTTGTGTTTAAGTCCATATTGGAATGAGATTTATTGGTTGCTTGGACACAGCAGTCCACCTAAAAAATCCACATTTTCCAAAACAGTAAACATAGCGGCATAAACAGTGGCACCAATAGTCAAAATTATTTATTTTGTTTACATAAGACTCTAACTCTGCCAAAACATTTTAAATATGGACCAAAAACACATTTTGCCTTCAAAGAACACAACTTGCACACAAACATATGAGCACTTCAAATCACCCTTATACACAAGGATAAAAAAAAAATACAAAATACCACACTCTTCACTCTGTGAAGCAATGCTAGTCACTGTAGCCAATGACTGTATGCAGCTTACATGTCAGTGTCATTTGAAGTCAAATTTGCCTTCCTGCAAAAAATAGATCCAGAATCAGATATGCTGTTATGCAAATTCCATTTATCATTCATTCTTTTTTTTTTTTTTTTTTCTAGCAGGCCTGATACATCCTTAACATGCCTCTGCATCTATATCTTGGAAAGCAGTTGCGAATTCATTGAGCATAGGCATCTGCTCATAGGGGCAGTGATCATATACATTCAATCTACATGCGCTGGAGAATTTAAAAAGAATAAAAAAATGGAGAGTATGGAGGAAGAAATTGCATCCTTAACATGCCTCTGCATCTATATCTTGGGAAGCAGTTGTGATTTCATTGAGCATGGGCATCTGCTCATAGGGGCAGTGATCATATACATTCAATCTACATGCGCTGGAGAATTTAAAAAGTATTTAAAAATGGAGAGTATGGAGGAAGAAATTGCACCACAATCCTAGGGTGCACCACAAACCCCCATTCACTACACTAGAGTGGTGAAATGCCACGTTGTCCCAGTTACCACAAACAGTGGCATGCCAAGCTTCAACAGCTCTCTTTCCTGAGGCGGGATGAGCCTGTCATGCAGGGTGTTAAGGAATGCACTGAGGCACCCAGTATTGTACGAGCCAATTGCTGGAATATGGCAGAGGACACCATCATTGGAAATAGCAGCACACATAGTTATGTTGACACCCCTCTGCCCTGTAACTGTAATAGTGGCCCAATGCCCAATGAAGTTCCTCCCACATCGCCTCACAAAAACGCTGAATCTGACATAAATGAAAACATGATACACCCTATTAGCTTCAAGCTCCATGATTCCCTAAAGAAAAAAGAAAGCAAAATTACAATTACATAAAAGTAACTCCGATTGACAGTATCTGCATGGTATGCCTACACATAAGAGTATAGTACTGTAATATCTCCTTATCTCCACATATTGGCAGCAGGCCTCCTTCACCGCATCACAGTTCCTCTGCAATGGAACACTGTAGAGCTGATTCGTGGCCATATGGTCCCTTCTGAGGACACAGTTAATTGTGGTCTCACTCATAGTATTTACATTTCTAAATACCCCCTGAAATGCCACACTGCTGCCTGGATTTCAAGCAGCCTAATGGCATTATTTGCCAGAAATGTGTTCACAATGGCTGTCTTTTGCTCACCACCAACCAGTAGCCCTTCAATTCTACAAAGAATACATGAAATATGGGAAAAAAATTACATTAAATACTGTATATCACTAGATATATCTGTATATACTGTATATCAACATTGCCTGTTATCCAGTCTAAAAACCCTTACCATGGATGCAACCGTGTTTCTATTGAGAACAGGTTTTACTCTGTGTCCAGCCTCTATAAGAGAAAGGCCATGATTTTCCACATGATCAACGAGTGTTGTCTGAATTTTATCTGTAACTTGAGTCCTTCCAGCTATACCTCCACCTAGTACACCAAATCCACTTCCTCTGACTCCTCTTCACCTGAGCCCTCAACCACTTCCTCTGACTCTCATCAACCTTAGACCATCCATGCTAGCAAAGAACAACACACAACATGGCTCCTTTTAAAGCCTGTCGACTGTAAATTGAACCGTTGTGTGAAGAAGGGCCAAAAAGGTGTTTCAGTGACATCTTATCAATCAAGAAATTTCTTTGAGCTGGGAAAATATGGTTTCTGTTTGGCTACCAAAGCTAAGGCAATCGGGTTTGTACTGCTTTAATGACATCTGCGTTAACTGTTTTGCAAAAGGGTGGAGGAAATGTCATACTGATGACAATGGGTTAACTCCTTTGCAGGAGGTGTTTCTTGCTCTGTTGAGATGGTGCTGATGAAGACTGAGAGGTTGCCAGTTTCTTCAAACAGCTCAAAGCAATCAATAAAAACTGTATATAAATACATTTTTTTTATTTCCTCACTTTTCAACTCTGCTTACATAGCTCTGCCTTGTGTCTCTCTTTTCTGATCTCTGCTGATGCTCCACACTGCATCGCTGGATGTTTTATGTGATAGGAAGGATTGGTAATTCTTGTTATGGTAAATGAAAGGGGAGCACAATAGTTGATGGTCTTTTCAGTCAAGATTTGTTTTGTCATTGTTCTGATGCTAAATCACAATTATTCTATTTCTAACATGCATAAGCCCAAATATCCCAAGGGTGCTATTAGAGGTATCGAAAACCAGAAGCCTCAGAGGTGGGGGCCCTTACTAGTCTGGGGGCCCACCAGTTAGCATTCAGCAAAGAACACTTAGGGCCGGATTTATCAAGATCCAATTTTGCGCGCAGTAATTTGCGCTCGCAAACTGGAATTTTGCGCGAGGGGCTGAACCATGGTTTGCGGGTGATTTAACAAGAGTGATTGCGTAACTGGTGGAAGGTGCAAAACT
>NW_015150806.1:612443-624293 GCF_000732505.1 Cyprinodon variegatus
TACATTTTTTAGCGTGCGCAGTGAAATAGCTCACGTTTTTATACACGCAAACCTTTGATAGATCCGGCCCTTAGCTTTTGACTTGAATTTTTCCGCAAGGTGAGGAGGACAATACCACAGAGAACAAGACAAAAGAACATTAAAAAAATAAAGAAAATATATCAAGCGATAATGCAGTTACTTAAAGGTATTAGAGGGAAAAGTAGAGGAAGGAGCAGCAGTGCAGAAAACCAGTAAGGGGACAGCGAGAAGACAGACTTTAAGAATTTGCAGGAAATAAGTTTTAAGTCTCCAGAGACACAATTTTAAGTAGTAAATAAACAATAAATTAATCATTTGGTCATTTAGCGTGTCATCATGTCTGCTAGTAACTTGTGAGTTACTGTTTTTCTCGATAGTTTAAAAAGATACTGATACTTTACACCAGGGGTGCCCAACCAGTCGATCGCGGTCTACCAGTCAATCGTGGGCCGAGTTTCAGTCGATCGCGAGAAGTTTTACAATGTAGACCTATTTATGGCTATGATATTAAAAAAAAGTTTAAAAAAACACTAATCAAATAATTGATCACGAGAGGCCAATGTGTTTTTTCATAATAATAAAATGAAAAATAAAAAGTATGCAGGGAACCTTTTTTTATGCATGCAGATTGCTGGGCATGGTTTGCTAGGTTGTAACCAGGGACTCTAAAGTGCGAAGAGGAATCTGAAGAGATAATGAGATAATGACATCTATCACAACTGATTAGGCTCCGTCTATGGTTGGGTGCACTGCTGGATTCGTTGCTCTGTTCAAGTTGTCTGAAACTTTCCAGGATTTTTGGAGCTACCGCTGCATCATTCATCAACAACGGCTGTGCGGCAATATTTTAAATATGAAGATTGCTTGCTCTGTTCGGGCCAGGAGTTTACAGAGGCGTTTATTCCGTGCCCAGCTCGAGGAGGAGGCAGACCACACTGACCTGCTGCTGCACACCGACGTCAGGTGGCTGAGTCGTGGCAGATTCTTCAGATTCTTTAGATTTTTTGCCCGAAATTAAAGAGTTTCTGAAACAGTCAACAACCCATTCTGCTGTATGTTACATCTTCACATCCACATAGTTTGTAATTAGTATTTTCCTATTTGTATCTGTTTTCCTGTTGAATTTGAATCAATCTGCCAGTTTCTCTGCCAATGCCAATGCCCAGTGAAGTTTATCATTCTGAAGTAGTGGACTTCCCTTCTCCTTCTTCCTATTTTGAAGTGATCTTAGACTTATACAGATTTTATTTGTCATTTTGTTTACACGAGTGTAAACAAAAGGAAATTTAGTTTGGAACAGCTCTCTGGACAATTTCATCTTTTTTTAAAGTGCAGCCTTGAAAAGTAGTAAAAAAAGATATATATATCTATATATATATCTATATATATATATAGATATATATATAGATATATAAACAGTGATATAAACATATGACTGTAAATTTACAGTTCTAATGTTTGTTTGTTTTTTCATCTGTACTGGACTGTGTTTGTGTATGTGTATCAATTGGTTTATCTAGATTTTTTGACTGCACAGCCTTTGATCTTGACTTCTCTTTTCTGTAGTTTTGGTGTGTCTGATGAGTAAGTGAGTGAGTGAGTGAGTGAGTGAGTGAGTGAGTGAGTGAGTGAGTGAGTGAGTGAGTGAGTGAGTGAGTGAGTGAGTAAGTGAGAGTGAGAGACAGATATGGTGTGAAGTTCTTATGAGATTGTTAAGTTCTGTTTTTGCAACCTATTTTTTGACACAATTAATAATTTCCTCGTTTGTTGAACTTACTGTTTATTATCCACCTGTGCAAATAAAAAACAAATACTGCCCATCTCTTGTGTTTGGTTTGGTAGATCTTGGCATGCCATCAACTTTAAAAGTATATCTTGGTTTAAAAAAGGTTGGGCACCCCTGAAAAAAATAATGCCAACATTTTTGGCATTTACTTCATCATATTTAGTTACTTTAACACAATTGTTAGCAACACATGTTAGCAGAGTAGGACATAAAACAAATGTGTTAAAGTAACTAAATATGATTAAGTAAATGCCAAAGGCGGTTGAGTTATTTTCTTCAGTGTAGGCAAAATAACTGTTACATGTAACTTAAGAACCAACCCCTTGAATCAGTTCTGCTGAACTGTAAACACACAGCTCCTTTTATTTTATTTACCGGTAGATGTAATTGTAAAACAGATTTTTTTGAACACCACTGACATTTCTCATGCAGAAAAAATGCAAAGAATAAAATATTCTGTTTTCAAGGGGAACATTTATTCGAAATTCTAAAGGCAAGTTTTTGAGACTTTTGACAAAACACCTAACATGGGCTAATACCTCCGATGCAGATTTATAGTTTACAATGAGAGCTGGAACACCAAATTGCTCGCAGCTAGGACCTTCTTTTTTCAATTCAATGAAAGAAAACATTGGAATACATGTAAGGATGTAGCACAGTTTGTTTGTTTTTTGCTGTTACCACATATATGCTACATTTAATTTATTTTTATTTTTTTTTTGTAAATTATACTTTTTGTTAGTTGGAGGTTTATTATGAATAAAACAAAAATAACAGTTAATAAGAAAACTGTCAGAGGAATTCATTTTATCTTGAAAGGGTAAGCATCACAAAAAATCACAGTAATTAATAGTATATAACAAAAAACAATAAAACAAAATTTTATTGTATGTCTTTAAAAGATATGTGCTATGTCTCTTCAGTCTACTCAGATGTTAAAACCTTATATAAGGCTATACTGAGCATAACTACTGTATGTACATCTGGTTCACCATCAAACATATTATTTAAGAAAACTCAAACAAAGGAAATGATAAATATAATGGTTGAATTAAAAGCTGATCTAATTAAAAAACAGATACAAATTTTCTAAAATTATTCACCAAGATTGGATCAGAATGCCCCTAAATAAAAGTAGTCAAATAAGTCAAACTTCATCTGGGTTCCTAAAATCACCCAGGATGCATTTGACCTCCTTTTTTATTAAATTATGATATTTTTGTACCTTCTTAAGCCACATTCCTCCCTTCTCACAGCAAGAGGCTCGCTCTGGCCAACTCACATGAGAATAATGAAAGAGCTATTTTGAAGAACACATAGAGACACACAGAGAGACACACACAAATTAAAAAAATATTTATTTAAGTAATAGTTTGAGTAAAATTAGCATTGCTTTTTAACATTTAATGAACCATTGAATGTTAAATATTTCTTATTATGGAATTTAAATATACAGTTTTGGTAAAATGTCATTTACATTCAATACAAGCTTTCATATTCATGATGATTTTGAGCTTCAAAAAACATCTAAGGCACATTAATAGGGCAGAACATTTTAGCTGTGCCCTGAAAAAGTATTCATGCAGCTTGATTTCTGCTTACACTATTCATGTTCAATGACTTTACACATTTCTACGGTATTAGCTCACCCTGGTATCATACAAAGCCTTTCCAGTTAAATCATTTTGTTAAAATTAAAATTATGGGTTGGCTTATTATTTTTCATTTCTTTGTTTTACACTTAATTTTTTTTCTCAGTTTTTCAGCAAAATTCAGAATGATGAAGAGTATAAAAGCACAATGGCATAAGTTTGCTGGGAATATAATATGAACATTGGAGCTCATGGAGTCATGAGCAAAAGCCTCTGAAAGTCATAAGTATGATGCATGAGTAATAATTGTAAAACGGTGGCAATGGAGTGAGATAATATGTATGACTGCTGATAGCATCAGGCACAAAAATACATTTCAGGCTTGAAAGGGACCAGGTTAACACTACTATGGTAAATTCTCAGCATATATTGCCTTTTCCTAACATCAAAATATGACTTTGCTGTTTTTTATGGACATAGCATGTTGTGATATACAATTAAATACCACATTTAAACTACTGTCTGAGACCTGGTGAAATCATATCTGAAAATGTGAAAGACTATTGCAGACCTGGAAAACCACATAAAATGTCTGCCTCAACCATAGATAGAACGCCAGAGATTGCCAAGGCTTGGAACAGACAACCCATGCAGTATTCAGACATACAGACAGTATGATATCTCAAAAGGCATTTATTTAAAAACTACGGATCTGCAGTGAACAGCTAGCGTGTCTGAGGCAGGAACCTCTGCAGGAAGAAAACACATGTTAGTGACCATGTTATGAATGATTGAGTCACTAACCTGCTCTTAAAGTTCAGTCCTTGCCCAGATAAGGAGCTAGATTCCAGCCAGAGATTCCCAGATGTTGAACTCCCGAAGACTTCAGAACAGGCAGGAGCTCAGAACCAGGCAGACAAAGGAAGACAGGACTATCTAGAAGGCAGTCACTAAGCCGGTGTCGATAAGGTTCACAGGACTCCGAGGCAAAAGATCAGAGATCCGAAGTGGTACTGAATGGTAATCCAGGTTGAAATCACAAAGTATATCCAGATTCCTCCCACAGGCAGATTCCAGCAGGTTTCCGAAGACAGGCCAGTCAAACAGATCAGAAAGTGTACTGGGACTGATGACTGGAAAAATGCATGTTAATTGGATACTCAAGCAGGTGAAACAGAAGAGCGGTAAGGAACGGAGAAACTGGGCAGAGCTAGGCAGGTGAATGGAATGAACAACCAAGCTAGTCAACAGCGCCAAGACCATGACAAATATAGTATTTAAGATTAAAATGTATAAAGCCTTTCATTAGATCTAAGCAATATAAAAAAGAAAACATTCCTTAGAAAAAAGACTGAGCTCTCAAGTGGTGCCCCTTCCCCCCCCTGCCAGTGGTCTGTTATGTTATCCTGCAAGGCTGTATTTGGAAAATGTACCAATAGTTGGTGCGGGAAGGAGGAGAAAGAAGAAACAAAGTGATGAGTTAATGAAGAATGGCAAGGTTAAAAAAAAAAAAAAAAACGTCTTGCCAGCAGGGCTGTTATGGTTAACACAAAAATGCACAGCTTTCTTTTAAAATTTTTAAACCTAATTTTCCTCTTTATGTGTGATTAACTACATGCTTCTGTACGATTTGAGCTCGTCTGCTCTTTTAACGTGTGGTGGAGAGGTCCACTCTGTTTGCCTTCTGTCCACCTCTGCTACACAGCGCTTTGACCAGCTGTGCAACTTGAAAGAACACACAGGTGGTCTTGGGGTCTAAGAGTTATACAGTGAGAAGAGAAACAGGACGAACCATTGGAGTTTTCAACTGCTGTAGACAAAATAAGGTGAGAAAGCATGACAAAACAACAAAGAGGAAAATGATAAATACAGAAGTAACAAAGACATGAGTCTTTGAGATCTTATGTTCAGCTCATATTCAGCCCATTCATATTGATCAATTTCCTTTGTAAAGTCTGATCTTTTTTATGTTTTAGGATTTTGCATCAAACTAATAGATGTAAAACTGTCTCTGAGCTCCAATCTGCATACACAGAGGGTGTTTTTGTCATAATGGGCTTTAAAGATCTGACCCACATGCAGAGAACCACTCAGAGACCAAGGGTAAAATTTTAACAGGTTTATTGTAGATTAGCAAACACCGATGGAAAATAGACTGAGGCTTGAATATTGCTGGAGAGCCACTCACTTTTGGGTGGCCCCTGGTTTATCCTTGGATCCAGTTTCTGGGGGTTTAATCCAGAGAAGAGAGAACTCATTGGAGAGCGGACAGGCAGACATACGTTGGATCGAGAGGAGTAAAGGAGTGGACTTTCACTTGGTTTTCCAGGACTGGACTTGAATGGATCATGTGGAGCTTTTCCCCTTGCTCAGTGAGACTCAGTTAATCCTTCCAGGGGAAGAAGGTCCAGGCTCATCCAGTAACAGGAAGTCTTCCTGCCAAAGAACAAAGACAAAAAACAAGTTCAGCTGGCTGGTGTCCTCACAGACATTTTTAACATCTCCCTGGACCGATCCATAGTGCCAGCATGCTTCAAGTCTGCCACCATTATTCCAGTCCTAAAGAAGCCTCAGGTCAACTCACTCAATGATTACTGCGCTGTTGCACTGACTCGAATCATGATGAAGTGCTTCGAAAGGCTGGTTAAAAACACATCGTCTCCAGTCTGCCACCAACATTTGACCCGTTCCAGTTCGCAAAACCAATGCCATCGACGCTGAGGACGCCATCTCTGCTGCTCTCCACCTGAGCCTGGCACACCTGGAGGAGAAGAAAACCCATGTGCGGATGCTGTTTGTAGATTTCAGTTCAGCTTTCAACACCATCATCCCACAGCATCTGATGGGCAAACTGAAACACCTGGGATTAAATCCAGACTTGAAGAAAGTGAGGAAAGTGGTGAGAACAGCAGAGAAGATCATCGGGGCTCCTCTTCCCTCCATAAAAGACATGTCATCCCAGCACTGCGTGTCCCGACCCCGTAACATCATAAATGACCCCTCACACCCCCACCATGAACTGTTCTCCCTGCTACCCTCTGGGAAGAGACTTCAAAGCATCCGATGCAATTCCAGCAGATTCCACAACAGTTTCTTCCCCACTGCCATTACACTGCTAAATGTTTCGTGAAATGGGTTATTGTATTGTATTTTATTATATTTATTATATTTTATCATTATATATAAAAAAGAAAATTTTAGAACGGTAAATTTACAGTCATATATTTTTATGACTGTTTTTATATATTTAAATATATATAAATATATATATATATATATATATATATTTTTTTTTTTTTATATATTTTTCAAGGCTGCACATTTAAAAAGATGAAATTGTCCAGAGAGCTATTCCAAACAAAATTTCTTTTTGCTTTACACTTGTGTAAACAAAATGACAAATATATATATATATATATATATATCTATATATATATAGATATATATATATATAAAGTATATATGTATATATATATATAGTGATGTAATCATATTAAATATGGATTGCAAAAAAAAGTATATTTATCCATCCCAATTCTTTAAAAATATTCTATTAAGGTTAACTGAAAATATTTGAAAAAATCTGTAACTACATATGTGTTAAATATGGGCATCTATGCAACTAATGCAATGTTTTAATTGCAACTAAAAATGAGATGGTATGCCAAGGCATTTATGGACTGGCACTGGTTGGTGGTGCTGGTGGGGGGGAGTATGCAGACAGGTGATGCTATATGGGGAGCACCACAAAGCGTTTGCACTTAGGGCACCCAAATGGCTAGAACCCCCCCTGTTCTCTAGAAATATAGTGTGTGAAAGGATAGAGAAACTATTGTTAGATTCTCTCTGATCTTGTCACCATGTTGGTGGCTAAATAATACATTTAGCAAACACTGATGCCACATGTGTGAAATATGCAGAGATCCTGTCTCTGCTGAAAAAATAGCACAGTGGGGACATTACTGTGCGTAGCAAGCTTGTTGAAGAAACAAAGCAACCTACTAGTGGAATAGTTTTGAGAGAGAAAGAGAATTCTTGAGTTGGTGGGTAAAAAATTCTGTTCCTTTTGAAGGACAGAATAGTAGTTTTTTTAGACAAATCTTAACTCTATATCTAATTGTATGATACTGCTCTGTGATTTTACCTGTGTTCAGTCACATTAGGGGTAAAATGGTTCACATCTTCTCACATAAAACTAACTGGTACAGCATAGATGAAGAATTTTAATTGAACTAAGTTCACTCTGCATTCCAACTTTGAAAAGTGACACTCTGACAACTCTTATTTGGGAACATTTTGGTTTCTTGTGCAGCGGGAGAGAAGAAAGTAAAGTAGATCACACAAAAACTTAATGTCAGAGTACATGTCCTTCATTTTTGTTTTTCCCTTTTATGTCTCAGTTCTCACACAATGGCTGCGTCCTGTTCGCAGCGGG
Organism: Cyprinodon variegatus; assembly: GCF_000732505.1. Classification (NCBI taxonomy): domain Eukaryota; kingdom Metazoa; phylum Chordata; class Actinopteri; order Cyprinodontiformes; family Cyprinodontidae; genus Cyprinodon; species Cyprinodon variegatus. The sequence goes on from NW_015150806.1 coordinate 620,278, forward strand.
ACTCTCTATTGACAGACAGCATTTGTTTTTATGTTAAAGAAAATTTAGAAAATATTATTACAAAAACTGTCCAAATTGCTCATTTATAACAGAAAAAAATATAAGATTAGGCAAGTATGAGGCTTTTCATAAAAACACTAAATGCAAAATTATGTATAGACAAAAAAAATAGTAATATTTGCCAACTCAAGCTAAAAGATAGGAGCCAGATTTCTCATCTCTACCCTATTTACAGAATATGTCATCTAAACAAAGATAATTTCATGGATTTTAAAGATATTTTTTTTTCATAAGCAATACTTTTACAAACTAATATGTGTGGCTCTATTACATAAAATCCAAAATATAAATATTACAGTTTGTTGTTCCATTACTTTATTAAGACTGTTTAAGAGTTATAAACTGTTTTGTAAGGCAATGTACATTGCTAGGATCAGGATAACATGCAGAAATATTCAAAGTTACTGCTAAGTACTTGTCCTACTGACCACAGTACCTAAATATATGGTAAAGGAAAGATGAACCATAATGTTTCCAAAATAAAAAATCGTCATTATTTTAACGGGTGTAGCAGTCAATGAAAACTTGCCGCTTAAGGTGTGAGTGAATGCCAGGTACAGTCTGATAATGTCAGTGTGATAATTAGTGCAGAGAGGCTTAAACCAGCATCCCACAGGGAGACAGCCCCTGGTGTGGAGAGATGGCACGCAGCTGGATCATACTTAATTAAGTAATTGAATATCATTTTGCCAGTTAGTTGAAAATTAGCTGGAAATTAAAGGATGGACAAACACGACACAAAATGGAACCTAGGAAATAAATTTTCTTTCAAACACTAATTTTATGAAGATAGAGGTTGATTTAATTCCAATTCGGACTAATTAATCGTTTTTAAAAAATGGTGCTCATTTTTTAGTCAACCCCCTAAAATCTGTAGGTTATATGAACTATCACGTTTTGATTCTTCCTCTCTGGCTTTGCATCACACATTGATTCCTACATCATCTCTTGATGAATTTGTAACAGTATATGACATGACAGCCATATATCCATACTGTGCAATGTCATGTTATAAAGATGCACAGAAAAGCTCTGTGACGTATAAAGTAACACTGTTTTTAGACCTTGGTGACCTCGGTTTATGTTTGCCAAATTAATATAATGAATTATTTAGTGTACTAGATTATGTGTTTTCATTGAGGCTTCTTTGTCAGGTAAAAATACCTTTTGAAAGGCCAAAACCTTTTAGCAGGCACTACACATACTTCTCATTAAGCCTCAATTTCTCCTGAAAAGCGTTTTCCTTTATATTAATCTAAATGCAGTCATTGATTTCAGGCAATAAGAATGAGAAATTAATAGACAATAGCTCTTTAAAATTTGGCAGAAGTGACCAATTGAAATTACATCAGATACCCTTTATTGTCATTATAAAAATGTACGAGATTATGAGCATTGCTTCTTTTCATTGCAATGATTCTAGTGAGCATCAAGTGTAGTGATGCAATGAATTGTGATTGTAGAAAAAGGTGGTTCTAAAAAGTGTAAGCTCAAAGGGCCTGAATACACATGCAAGTCAGTTTCTGTATGTATCATTCTTCCTCTTATTTCATTATTGCCACTGTTTTCTTTCTGGTAATCAGAAGAAAAATAAATCCTGGGAACACACATAAAGTTCTTTGTTGCAACGTGACAAAAAATGAAAAAAAAAAAAAAGTAATATGAATTATTTCGCAAAGCATTGCATAGGATATTTGGTAACTTATTGGATGAAACCCTGGTAATAACTGATGATTGATTGAGTGGGTATCCTGTTATTTGGCTGTAAAATGCTCTGAAACTAGATTCCTTATTTTAGAATGCATAAGCACATCTATAGAGTTGAACTAGAGCCTAAAAAAGAGTGACAGAATTGAAAGAAGGACTTTTTTTGCTATGACACTAAGAACCCAAAGATAAGCAAAATAGAACTTAGAAAAGGAAATTCTATGAATTGGAACACACCAGACAAAGTCCAACCACAGCAAACAAAAGAAAATCCCTTCCAGCTTTATGCTTAAGGATTTTGGTAAATCATATCCCTGAATTTATCAATGAGATAAATATTTTGTTTTGTTTTAAGATTATCATATGGTCTTCTGTTTTGGGCGAAAATGCCTGATTAAAACCATGTGGGGAACCAACAAAGGATCAACACAGAGTGTCGCGTCCAGCCATGTCTACCTGACGACCGGCAGCCCAATCTGATTAAAGGCTGAAGACGAGGAGCCTTCATCCGCCATCCTCGGCAGGCCAAAAGTGATCACTATGGTGATGCGTAATTACAGCTGTCGCCGCGTTCTCTATCCTGCTGGCACCAATTTGATTGCTCTCGGCAACAATGATGGACAAGCTTAGCATGCCCTCCATCCCACTCCCTCCCTGTCTGCTCTCTTTATCTGACATGCATCCTTCACATGGCCAAATAACACAGGCCAGTTGCTCCATCCCGCCCCAGTTTTAATTGTTTCTGTTCCCTCATACACTCGGACTCCTCTTGCAACCCTTCCCCTCCCTGGTTCCACCTCCATCTCCCTCTCCTTTCCCTCTCTCATGTGGACAGCTCAGAAGTGCAAGTGTTATTACATGAAACTCCCGCTGTAGCATTAATTGAAGGGAGATATGGTGGGACGAAAAACGCCGGGGGGTAGTGCATGTCCATTATCACTCCTGCTTTCAACAGGTCTCACATTTAGAAACTGCAAATTGCAAAAACTTGCAAGGGCAAAATGTTTGACATTATTTGATCTGCAACCATATGGTGCAGGCGGGGAAGTGGGTGGGGTTGTTGGGGGAGCCCCGAAAACAGATAAATAAGTAAACAAAAGGAGCAAGAGATGCAGGCGGCACAACAGGAGATGTGAGAGCAAACAAATCAAGAAGATAATTGTTTTTTAAGGGGTAATTAATGGGGGAGGTTAGTTTGCATGAGGGTATGTCAAGTGTTCTCTTTGTAGCCTCTCCTTAGCTATGCCCTTGTCTCTTATCGTAGAGACGACGATGACAATAGCCATACTTTAGTTGATGAACAGCAGAACTTGAGGACAGGTGGACAAGGCAGTTTGTTCACGTTGACGGGACAGTTATCCTGCTCCTTTTGCACTCATTTATTTAAGCATTAATGAAGTCCAGAGTAGCTGGACAGAGCTTTCCATATCCTCTCTTAATTATCTGGCTTACACTCTGCATGCTTGTCCTTAATGTGACCTAATGTGGCTAATCGCCAGACTTGAAAACAATCAAAACAGCAATTAGAAACAAGAGCCTAAAAATGGTAAAATCTCAAATGAATTCAGGAGAAGAAAAAGCTGCTTCTCATATCGGCGGAGCATGCTCAAGCAACATTTTAGGTTGTAAAGATAAGGATGAAAAAAATTGAAAAAGCAGAGATTACCAAATCAAATACAATAGTGAAAGCTTATTTGTTATTATTATTTCTTCTTCTGATGAAGAAATTGAATCAATATAAAACAGGATTTGTAGAAAAGCTGTTAAATTGACATATCAAAGATGGTGTTTCAAAGGAGATTTGTATCTTCTTATGTGCTTTGAATAATTTTGGGAGACCTTCTTAGAAAAATACCTCTTCAAGCAGGTCTTGTTTAAGCTTGTAAATTCTTTGAAAGGGGATGAAATTAGGATCTGCCTATTCCAGTTACAGTCCCGGCGTGGTACTGACAAAAAAAGATGAGTGTTTCTCCTGAGGGAGAGGACGGCGGGTATGGAACGAGTTACTGCTGCCTGTTATTGCAGCTGATTATAAAAAAAAACTACATGGGAATTTCATTATAAAAACTGGATTATGTTTGCTCCTATAGAAATATAGTGTTGCAAGACAGTTAGTTGTAATACAAACCTTTATTATAAGGTCAAACAATAGGTTGATTTATTTTGTCTATTGTGTACTGATTATTGTAATGCTCTTTATATATATATATATATATATATATATATATATATATATATATATATATATA
>NW_015150806.1:624342-649449 GCF_000732505.1 Cyprinodon variegatus
AAAGGCATTAAACAGAATCCAAGATAAAAGGTTACAAACATTTTAATTTGCCTGTTATATAGAAGCAAAATTCTAGATTAACATGACTTGAAGATAGCATTAGAAAATTGCTTAATACCTTTACACATGTCTTTTTTTAAAACAAACAAGGCTGATAGAATGTGTTATTTTTTTACACTCTTACCAGTCCCTATGACAAACTACACCATAGTCAGGTCAATCTTTCTTTCACAAATGATAATCTCTTATCTGCCCACCACCTTCAACTCCAGTGTACCCTTTTCTCCAACCCTAATACCTAATGTTGCCTTAATCGACCAATGAGGCACAGACAAAAAGACTAGCAATAATCCTGAGGAGGAAGTTTGAATAAGAGGAAACATTGCATTTAAAATAAAACACATAAAGGAGTTTAACTTCAACTCATTCATGCTGCCATCAGCGGTTTGGCTATTTCTCACCCAATTATCCCTGGTTAACAGGATTATTTGTTTTAACTTCTTATTTTTTTTCAGCAAACAAGCAATAAATCCATCCTTGTGTTACACAGTCCAAGAGGACCATGCTAATTAGCATAAGAAGTTACAAAAACATTATGGCCTTAAACTGCTCTTAGACTGAGAAAACAACCAGAGGAGCACAGAAGAGGAGTCCATTTGGGATTTGGAAGGGCTATTTGTTGGAATAAAATGTTTGGGAAGGCTGGATAGTGGAGTAAACACAATGTATAGTGATCCATGGAAACACACACAGCATGAAAGAACCCACTAAACGCAAGTTGGCAAAAACCAAGTATTGATTTGAACTGCTAAAACAAAAAGAGAAAGGAAACTCTACTGAATGTATCAAACACAAAAAACAGTGCATTCTAATTCCTCTATAGGATAACAATGAGCCCTGCAACTTTACCAACACTAATTACCAACACTAGATTTTACCAACACTAATTAGCATGATTGTGGAGGGAAATGGTACATGGCTTTGATATTTATATCTTATAAATAAGAAAATGTGTCATATTATTGTATTTATCTCTCTTTGCACTGATAAAATAAAACTCCTGTGCAAACAGCTGCCTTCAGGTGCTGCTCTAATTTAGAGGTTTATTAGACAACATTCATGAGTAAACAGGAACTTTTAGAAGCTTGAGAACAGATATCCACATTCCTACATCCACAAGAGACAGGCTGTGGATGTAGGGACACAACAAGCCCTTGGATGAAGTTGAAGTGATCGGATGAAATCAAAATGTGTAAAGTTGCTAAAGGCACAACTTCAAAAGGCTCAATGGATCTTCAAAGTATAGACTCGTTATTTATATAATGAGTATATAATGAGAATATATACTAATGCACGTAACATTTTTCACAATACTTTAGGAAGCAATGTTAAAAACTATGTTTTAATTTCCTCTAACTTCAAATTTATCTTCAACAGAAAATCTCAATGAAATACATTGGTTTGCAACAAATATAAACCCACGAAAGGAATAAATGCATTTTCAAGGTACAACAAAACTAGAAAAACATTGTTGTTTTTTTTTGTTTTTTATACATGCACAATGTGTCGAAAAACAAAAACAAATTATTAAATCCCTTTCCCTTCACCATCCCATATTTTCTGCCCAAACTGGCTGCTGAGTCTGCAAGGACAAAACAGCCGCTTTCTGGCTAACCTGTTTAGCATTAGTCCCACCCATTCGTCTGCTTTCCCTAACCTGTCCTGACAAGTACCCAGATTAACGTAATTTCATATCAGTGCAAAAGAGCAGAAGAGACCAGATGGACCCCTTGTGCCCCAAACACCCCCACCCCTCCCATATCTCTTCCCAATGACTCCAGCATATAAACACGAAAACACTCCAAGTCACAAATACACACACCAGACTTAGCAGCATAGTTCTTCTCCTGCACAACCTAAGCCTCAGCCACAATGTTCTTCAAAAAATTACAGAAACAGTGGATGATGCTGTTCGGGGAGTGTTAACCCACGTATTCACATACTGCATTTCATAGAATGCCTCCGCCTTGCCAGTGTGAGCCTGCATGCTCACTTTGAAATATGAAAAAAGGATTAAAGGAAGCGCTTCTTTCATTCATTAACAAACAATTAAATATATAAATGTATAAATAGGAGAGTAATTGAATGAGGCAGACTACAAGACACTGGAGGCAGGGGTACCGAATTTGGGATTTTTAACACTTGTCATCTGCCGTGATGAAGCGAGCTTGTCTTTTTACAGTTTCCCTGGTAAATCTCAACAACTTTGCTAAACTGAACAGATGGGCTTGCTAATTAGCAGCGCTCAAGCTGTAAGTTTGTTTATGAAGAGAGAAAGGGGTTCCAGACATCTTGACACATTTTATTAACATATCATACCTTAAAGCTATGCTTCTTGGTGCTCACCAGGCTCTTAGCTAAATGCATGCACATGCAGAGACACGCTTTCGCACACTCACAAGTGCACACGCACACTTCACCTAAATGTGCACGGATAGCCTGTACACACTAAAAGCAATAAAAGTCAGCCTTGCGAAACGGAACGCCCTGCATGCATGCTCATGAATATGCACGATTACTTGTGTGTGTGTGTGTGTGTGTGTGTGTGTGATGGTGTCTCTGTTTTTCAGGTCCGTGCAGGAGTGTTGTAGAGCATTTTGCACGTGTGTCCACTATTCATATGTGTGTTTGTAAAAGACAGTGTTTGTTTATGAGGGTTTTGTGCGCATGTCCTTGCAAGTGCAATGGCATGCTTCTCTTTCCTGTGGGACCCCTCCTAAATTCACCCCCTGTGGATTTGTCAGCTTTCACTACTGTGTGTCATGACACTGACACTAGATGATGTCCTAAGCAGACAAGGTTGGTGAGCTCCCTAGAAGCAGCCCCTGGGTATTTGAGAGCGAGATGTGATGGGCTCAGGCTTCAGGCTTCAGTGATACTGGAGCCTCCTGCCTAGTCTCACTTTGAATAACACAGAACTTACCTAAGATAGTGATACAGGGAAATTGGAAAAGTTGAAAAAGAGAAAAACCGCATGAAGGAAATGGAAAAAATACATCCATCGGCTGTGGCACATATTGTCTACATAATTGTTACTTTTTGCCCACAGACTCGCCACAGCCTGTTGTTTTGGCAAAAATGCATTACCATGGTGATCCTGGTTAAGAGGCTTACATTTGGGCCCATGCGGATAGTTGCTGGGGGACACTCCCATTGCCATGGTAATGGCTACTGGGAGGACACTTGCATTGCCATGGTGATGATGGCAGGAGCGAGGCATGCCAACCAATGAGATGATGGATAGATGCCATGCAGGAGGTGTGAGGAAAACGTGACCGGAATGTTCGCTTGTCATCTTTACTGTCGTAAGAACATTTCTTGAAATGTGTCTTCTTACTTAGTCACATCCGTGACGAGTCGTACCACACTCATGTAAAGACATGTATAACACTCTCACAGAAAGTAAAAGAATCATAGAAAAAACAGGACAAATGGAAAGTCTAGTCTACTATAAAAATTAAAAAAGAGCAAATTACAGATTTAGATTTGCAGAAAACATGAATTATGTATAGGAGGCACACAAAGTAGCAGCTTTGAATTCAAAGCATGAAGTAATGCAAAATACATCTGAAAAAGACTTAGATTCAGTCACTGATAGACTGAAGTTGGAGCCAATTTATGTCAATATTTGTGTGTGCATAAAATATGCATTATACCTAACTCTACATTCTACTAGTAATAATAATATTGAGAAAACAAAGGCCTTTAGGCAGCATTCTAGTGATTTTATCTCAGATAATAGCTTGAAAAGTACTTTCACCTGTCTTCAAGCACATAAAGGGAGCGACTGATTTAAGGGCCAGGAGGACGGGGTGGGAAATCATGGGACCAGGTTTGCCTGAAGGCATTGGCTGAAGTCCAAATAAGCAAAAGTAAAAGTGACTACTAGAAGCTGTGTTTATTTAGGCTGCAGGAATGGAAGACGTAGAATAAAGGAGGAAAAAGGTAATTTTATTCTAAAATAACTTCCTCCCTTAGTCTTACCTTGTTCCTGTTAAGGAGATCATTCTTAAAATATCAAAATAACCCAGGACTACTTCACCCATCTTTTACACAAAATCACATGTAAGTCAGTCAGTTACGAATCTTAAGTATGAGCATACACAAGCACAACTTCTCAGAAAGTAGAACTGTACCTTTTAACTCCCTTCTTGCCTCTTGCTTCAGCTGACAGTTCAACCAGGTTAAGCAATTTATCTTTAATCTTTTAAGAATGATATACAATTCACTGGAGAACAAAGGTGTTTGTTACGTGCAGAGGAGTGTGTCATGTCAACAAATTTGACTGTGCGTGGGCAAGAACACCTGCCACATCTTATGGTACACAAATTGCACATTGTGGTCTTTGGCACATTTTAAACACATTACTCAAAAAAGAACTAGCATTATTATTGCTTACATTAGTTGGGACCAAATATGAACCCAGAAATCAACAGCTGACCAACCAGAACATATTGGGTCTGATCAAGCCTCCTAATTGACCTGGTGTTTGGAAACTACAATTCCACCTTTTTTCTTTCTGACAACTCTAATTGTCTATCAGAGCTATCAGATACACTAACAGCAATACTCTTTATGTTCTAAGTTTTTGCTAATGAAAGTAAACTACAAAGCTAGCTAGCTTAAGTAACATCAAGAATATAGAGATGTAAAATTGCATCTGAAGTGTGATTTAAAAAGAAAGTTTAAACAGAAGCATGCTGGTTGTTGACTCAAGCTGATATAAAAGAGAACAAGACTTCAGTGGATGCTTGTCATTTGAAATCTTCTTGATTTCAAACTTTTGCAGTTTTAATCATTTCATACTCTGCTTCTTTGGTTGAAAAATAACCTGCTGTTCCAATCCTGATGGTGTTTCATGCAACTGCAGAATGTTCAGAATAGTGCAGAGCAGCAGGTTTATAGAAGGTATAACAGCAAAATTGCTCTCTCTAATAGGATAGACACATTAGGGTTAAGAAAGCCCTTGCAGACAGCCAAAACAGAAAAAAAAGAAAACATATCTATGAATGAAAACTGCAACATAGAAACCTTGAGTTCAATGTCTGAAGTCAAATAAAGCATGATAGTTAATAGCAAAACACATCCAAAAACAGAAAACCAAGACAATAGAGTCATGGCAAGACCCACTTTATTGGAGAACCAAAGGGGAATATATGCCTTGGAATGTGGTGAGTGGAAGCAGACCACCATTTATGTCCTTCCTCCGAGGTAGGGTTATTGGCATTGATTGTTGAACAGAAAAATATCACAACCTGTAACAAAGACAGACGCAGATCAAACAGGTGCTCAGACAAATTGAAATATGCCCGCTAACAACATCATGCAAATACAAGGTGGATGACCTCCATCGTTGTTTCTGTTTGTACCATCACATTGCCGTTGAGCTGTAATTATGATATGATGCAGGGCTAGGAATATGATTTAAACACTTGCATGTCCAGGAGCTGAGACTTGCTGTTGAAACACTTGCTTGAATTGGTCCGATCTGTCAAACCCTTCCAAGCAGTGGAAAACCAAACCGTACCAAGCAAATACTTGTTTTCTTGCTCCAATAACAGAGTCAAGAAATTAAGAAGCACAAATCCCAGGACAGAAAATATATACAGAATCTTGAAAACTAGAACAAAATATACATTAAAAGCACATATAAACATTAGAGAGACTCAAAACTTATAAAAGACTGTGAAACTCAAACACAGGAGCGAAAGAAAACAGGAAGTAAAGAGAACAATGACGGGCCAGACTAACTGAAATAAAACAGGAAACTACATATTAGGATCTCAGAAACTGTTCACATCTCTACAATCAAGAAGCTTAACTAAAGCACAGTATAAACATAGTCCAACACATGAGCGGGTATACCCTGGCCTTAACAGATAACAGTGCATACTAACAATGATAAGTAGAAATATAACAAGTAAGAGTGCTTCAAAATATTAGTATTATCAGAATCAGAATTACTCTATTAATCCCTTGGAGGAAATTTTTGATATCCTATTTTCCTTTAATTCAGGTTATATATTTACTCAACAAAAATATGAATGCAACACTTTCGGTTTTGCTCCAATACTGCCAGGAAATCAGTCAGTATCTGATGTTACCACCATTTGCCTAATGCAGTGCAACACATCTCTTTCATATAGAGTTGTTCAGGTTGTCAATTCTGGCCTGCGGAATGTTGGTCCACTGGCTGTCCGAAGTTGCTGGATATTGGCAGGAACTAGTACACAATGTTGTGTAGGCAATCCAGAGCATCCATAACATACTCAAAGGGTGACTTGTCCGGTGAGTATGCCAGCTGTGCAAGAACTTGGGAGTTTTCAACTTCCAAGACTTGTGTACAGATCCTTGCAACATGGGGCTGTGTATTATCCTGCCGCAACGTGAGGTGATGTTCTTGGATGTATGGCACAACAATAGGCCTCAGGATCGTGTCATGGTATCTGTGTGCATTTAAATTCCGTCAATAAATGGAACCTTTGTTCCTTATCCATAACAGACCCCTGCCCATACCATAACCCCACCTCCACCATGGGCCACTCGATCCACAACATTGATGGGGGGCTGTGCTTGCAATCTAACACCGTGAAGGATGCTTTGCATTTACTACAGAGCAGCGGGATTGGTAAATTTGCCACTGGTGCTCTGTGCTCTCACAGATGAAAGCAGGTTAACACTGAGCACAAGTGACAGACATTACAGTCTGGAGACACCATGGACAGCAATCTGCTGTCTGCAACATCCTTCAGCATTACCAGTTTGCCAGTGGGTCAGTTGTGGTGTAATGTGGGATTTCTCTGGAGGGTTTACACAGCCCTCAATTTGCTCGCCAGAGGTAGAATGACTACCTTTTGGTACTGAGATGAGATCCTCCGACCCCTTGTGAGACCATATGCTGGTGTGGTTGGCCCTGGGTTAATACAGGATAATGCTAGAGCTCATGCGGCTGGATTGTGTCAGCAGTTCCTGCAAGATGAAGGCATTGAAGCTATGGACTGTCCCGCCCGTTCCCCAGACCTGAATCTGATTGAGAACATCTGAGACATAATGTCTCAATTCATCCACCAATGTCACATTGCACACTGACTTTCCAGGAGTCGGCAGACACTTTAGTCCAGGTCTGGGAGGAGATCCCTCAAGAGACCTTATCAGGAGCTTGTCCAGGCATTGTAGGGAGTTCATACAGAAAAATGAAGGCTACACAAAATACTGAGCCTTATTTTGACCTGTTTTACATACTTTACATCAGAGTTGGATCAGCCTGTAGTGTGTTTTTCCACTTTATTTGTGTGTGTGGCTCTAAATCAAGGCCTCTGTTGTTTAATAAATGTGATTTCCTTCAAGGATTTTTGTGTGATTTGTTTGTCAGCACATTCAATTTTGTACACAACAAAGTATAAGATGATAATATTTTATTGATTCAGATCCAGGATGTGTTACTTGAATATTCTCTTTATTTTTTTGAGCAGTGTATTTGTCTTAACAATTCAGGTATTTAGAAATTACATCCAATGATAGATCAAACAAATAGGAGTCCACAGGTACTTTTCAAATGGCAGATTTCTTGGCATTTTTACCTGATGTCGTACAGAAGCAGATGTGTTGTCCTGAAATAAATCCATATATGTGTTTTCAGTGATTTTATTGGTTGTAAACCTCTGAATTTGGAAATTACAAAAAATAAAAGATAAAGAACTTTCAAAGAATTCTCTGTCTAGTAAATTTACTTTGGATAGAGTGTGGCTATGAAATCAAAAATGGAAAATGCATAAAACATGAATTTTACATTAATTATAGCATTAATTTTATCAGTTTAAATGTATTCAGTGATATCAGCATTCATTTATAATTCCATAAGAAGGCAATTTCATTTAGACTGGTTACTACAAAAATCTTATGTAAACCTTGAAAGATGATGGATACTGTAAGCTCTTGAATTATGAAAAACTTCCTTTCAGATCTAATCTCTGGGCTTGCTGATTCACTCAAGGAAATCTAGGGGGGAAAACATATATAAAAACAGCATAAACTATCAGCAGAGGATGCACAGATAACACGATACAGTTAACACCCTTGATTCATTCATAGAAATTGTTTACCAGATAGTGTAGTTCTCACAACTCAATATTTATACATTTAAATGTTGAAGTTGTTACCATAACATATTCCATAAATGAATAATGGAATAAAGCTAAAACCATGCATTATGACAAGAAAGACTTTATCTGTCATTCTTTTGTGATTTTTTTTTCCTAACATTTCCATACAAAAGGCCTTAGGGAAACAAATATGTGTGGATAACACCTTTAATGACACCCCCAAACTGGCGCAGCCCATGAGGAGACCAATAGAAAGCTGTGCTACCAAAGTCCCTGCAGAGACAACAACCCATGTGAAGTGTGAAACCCCTCACAAACACCGATTTAAGTTTTCAGAGACATACATGAGCAAGAATGGAAATATTCAGACAGAAAGAAGAGCAAAAGAAAAAGGAGAAAGATCGGACAGACCGCTGTTTGAAAAATATTGTTCAATGTGGTGAAGGGATGGTGGTGTTTTCATTGCTGACATCAACATAAATTTTCTTGGCACAGTTCGCCTTGCCCAGCGTGGGCCCAGCACTGGGAAACTGCAGAGGAAATTCTCCAAGCCGCAAGGGAGAGGAATCAAAGAGCCGAGATTCAGAGACCTCTAACACACTGAACTCTTTGCTGACCCCATGGCTCTCTATCTTGCTTGTGGGCACGTAGCACAAACTTATAGAGATTGGCTCATGTAGGTAACCTAAAAGGTACAACATTGAAAGGTGAGCACAGGCAAAATGCCGCTTCTTTGGCCTATGGTCTGAACTTACTGAGATGGTGTTTGGAGTAACATTTGTACCTTAATAAAAGTTTGGTTTTCATCTATTTTACAATTAAACATGGAAGGTGTTTTTGTCCATCAATCCCGACACTGTGCTTTTGCTTGATTGAACAACCTTAAAAATAGTTTAAAGCCATCAATTACACATAGGTGTACTGAATTAGTGTCAGATTAGTATTGGATATTCGCCTTCTACAAATTTAGATGGCAGTTGTGAATTCAGTCTGGCAACTAACAGCTTTTCCTGTTGGGTTTGTGAAATTCAGGAGCTTGATATCAGGGCAGCAACTGGCCAAACTAACTTCTTGTTAGATTTAATTGTACACACTGATTTCAATCATTTGGTTCCTTGCAACGTTTTTACCTCAGTTACATTGTAGTCAGTGTTACCCCCTTCTTAGAATAGCACCCTTTATATACTGTAACTAAGTAGCCTGTCATGTAGATGACTGCATGTTGCTAGCCAAATAACCTTACTAATTAACTAGCTGATAGAAACTCCATAGACTTTAGTTAGTCATTCCAAAAAAGTAAAAAAAAAACAACAACAATCCACTGGACTTAGTTTCCAAGTTTGAAGACTTGGAAACTAAGTCCAGTGGATTGTTTTTTAACTTTTTTTGGAATGACTATGACCTGGAGGACTGAGAATCTTCACCGGCACTTTAGTTAGTCTTTTTGTATAAATGCAGTGACCAAGCGAAATCTTGATATCGTTTTACTAAAAGTAATTATACCATAACAGTTTCATACTTTGCCATACCCCGGGCATACAAAAAGATTAAGGAAAGTATCTAATTAGCCCAATGATGTAATTACTTGAAAAGTGAGACGTGGTTCCGCACATCTGTTGCTTCTGAGAGTGCATGTGTTCTCATATGAGCACACTATGCTGTCTGGGTTGTTGGGGACTGTACAATAAACACCATTGCCACTCTATTCTATATCTCAGTGAGTAAGCTTTCCAAGCCAGTGGCTGTAGAAAGAAGAACACAGGCAATGGTCACCGTAATGAGAAGCTCTTCCGCACCATCACACAAAGTCTGACAATTTAAGAATGTGGGATGTGAGCAAATGCCACAGACACACAAAAAACATATTTTGGAAGTGAATTGTTATGTGAGTGCCCACAAAACCTAATGGGTCTGAGCTTAAGGTTCCGCTTACACATCCAGGGACCATTCTTTATTAGAGAACAGGTGACAGAGGGTGCAGCTGGCTAGAATTGAATGAATGGTGCTCACTCTGACCTCTGTTTGTGTGTAAGTGGATTCACATTTGAGGGTGTCTGTCAACAGCTAGAGTGTCCAGCTAGGGCGTGGGAGGGCATGATGAGTGGATAAAGCAACTTTGTGAAGTGCCAAGACAAAACCATCTCGGTAAGGAAGGAAGAGTCAGAGGTGAAAGAAAAAGAGGGTTTACAACACTGCTCAACCATGACATGTTGTTCAAATCCTCCTTTTTAGTTTTTCTCCTTTTCCTGTCATGCTCCATCACCCCTTGCTCATTAAAAGAAACACCAGTAGCATATTTTAAAGAGCAGTTATTTAAGACTGCTTAAGATATGTTCAGTTGAATATCTTTATAACAACAAAGCCCTATATATTGAATTTTAGATTAATCCTAGTGTGGTATTTTCTAAATTCAAAACAAAATGGGTACAATTTATGTGAGTTACCTTTTTGCAAGAATTACAATGTCCCGAACCAGAGCTCCGAACGGATGCTAGGACCCACTGAGGTCTGTCAGAGAGTGGGGACTGCTTTAATCCACTCTGCTTGAAGGCTCCTCTGTAGAATTGTGTATGTTTGAGCTGCATGAATGTCTGGAACAGTGGGCATGATAAGCCACAAACAGGATAAAAGCTGACTTGGACAATGATGTCACAGATTTCCCCAGATTTTCAGTAGCACAGGTAAAGTCACAGCTGAAAAAAAAAGTTATTTAGTTTTTGATCCTCTTCATTTGTGTTGAATCAGTAATGAGATAAAAGATTTAGTAGAATTATAAGCATGAACTTTTTTCTTCAGATTAATGCAAAAATTAGAACTGAATGTGAAATGAATTGGGATTTCTCCAGTTTCGGCTCATCTGATTGGGGCACTTTTTCTCTATGTGACCTGTATTCCAAACATGGCACTTGACGTCAAGGTGTTTTGTGGGTTTCTTTTAAACAATCCCTGCCTCTTCCATAAAGGCCAGATTTGTAGATTGCATTACTAATAACTGTCCTGTGGTAACATGGTATGTATCCCACTCAACATTGACCCAAGGAAGTAAAGGAGAGAGTTTTCAGAGTAGAAATTAAGATATAGATGAGTATATTATAGGTAAAGGATATAAAACCAATTCGAGACAGCTTGACGTTCCTTCGACTACAGCTGCAAATATTATTCAAAAATGAAAGATCCATTGGACTGTTGCCAACCTCCCTGAATGTGGACATAGAAAGAAACTTTATGACAAATCAAAGGGACAGATTATAAGAATGGTAACAAAAATGCCCCAAAAAAATTCTAAAGAGATTTAAGGTATTCTTCAAGCTCAAGGAACATCAGTGTCAGATTGCACCATCCGTTATTGTTTGCCAAAGTGGAGATGACCAAGGAGGACACTATTGCTTAAACCCATCATAAGAAAGCCAGACTGGAATTTGCCAAACAACATGTTGACAAGCCACAAAGTTCTGGAAGAAGTCCTATGGAAAAATGAGATGACGATTGAATGTTTTGCCTGGGAATATCAACTCTATATTCACAAAAAGAAAAATTAAGCATAGGACGACATTTAAAAATGTTCCCCACTGTGAAACAGAGGAGGCTCTCTTATCCTCTTGGGTTGCTTTGCTTCACCTGACACAGGGTGCCTTGAATCTTTGAATGGTGAAATTAAATCTCAAAACTATCAAGGGATTCTAGAAAGAATTGTTCTGCCCAGTGTCAGAAAGCGTGGTCTTTATTTGTTGTCTTGCAACATGACCTGTAATGACCAGAAACACAAGCACAGAAGAGTGACTAAAAGGACTATGAGGCCTGACCTAAATCAGATTCATCAGAGCTGAAACGTGTTCTCTGGAAAACGCACTGTTCAAACCTAAGACAACTGGAGCAGTTTGCTCATAAGAAGTGTGCCATCATACCTATGAGAGGTTCAGAAGTTTAATTAACAGATACAGGGATTGATTGATTGCAGTGATTGCCTCAAAAGGTTATGTGACGTAATGTTTAGAGTTTATTTTTTAAATCATACTGTTGAAGCTTAGTTGAAAAGTGTATGACTTTTATTTGATGATTTTCGTATGACTTTTGTTTGTTATGATTTTGTCAGATTCAAGTTATTTCTGTGACCATTGTGGGCTTTTCTTTTATTAAAGAGGGCAACAGAACTTACAAGGGGAGAAGTAATCAAAGAAGCAAAGAGAACAGTGATTACCCTAGAGGGGCTGCTAAGATCCATAGCTATGGTGGAGGTATATTTGTTCATTAATGCTCTCAAACAACATGATATGCCTTTTCAGAACAACAACAACAAAAAATATACAGAGTGTACATTGCAAATAACTGCAGTTTAGTTAATAATTTGGTGACTTTTGAAAATAATTGGTTAAGCTGGATTTTTATGGTTATTAGAGTAAATATGGCTGTTTCTTATGGTAATTAAAATATTGCAGAATATTTTTAGCATTGTTTTTGAAGGCAATGATTTTCACTTTATTAATCTGCAATATTTTGTATTACGTATGAATACATTTGCATGAAACTATGTCTTGTCTCATATTACCTTTTTAAATTAATGAACACTTGTTCTCCTGTCCATCAATGAAAAGAGAGGAGGGTGACTAGAGGACTCCAAATAATACAATTAAACACTGACCACAGGGTTCAGGGCTGCTTATCAATACACACAGCAGGGAAGCAAAGACCTGCTCAAACCGGGCCCTCAGCTGTCTGTAGCATGAGGAGTGGCAATTAATCCCATCCTTTCTAAAAAAAAAATAAATAAATAAATATAATGAATAAACACATGTAGATTCTGAGATCATTGCTTAAAACTTAGCAAACCAAAAAAAAAAAACAGGAAAAGCGACACAAGACAATAAATATCTGGCCATGGAAGGGACAGATGTGTTTTAACATGTTGCTCTCTTTTATGCTTTTGCTGATGGCACAGTTAAACACTATGGGAAGCTTGTCTAAAGCGGAGCCAGACTGAGACATGGTGCTTCAACAAGGGGTACCCACAAGGCACAATAACCAGGCCTTTGCTGTGCAATCAGGTCCCAGAGCTCTACCCAGTCACTGGTACTCCACTGACTAGTGATGTGCCTCTCATCGGCTCTCAGCTTCCCAAAGCTGGATGCCAGAAACCTAGAGGCTAAAACCTACCATACATAATAAACACTGCCCCCGGCCCTTTTGTTTGATGTGATCATGTGAGTGTTCTCTCTAGAAAGACAATCTAACAGACTACATTGAAGTAGAGTGTCAGACAGTAAGGCATGTGTTAGGAACCGCAAGGGTGCCAAACAAAGTGGAACAGGCCAGCAATCTGTATCGTTCTGTCTCCAGATGTGCAATGCTCTATTGGGCTTATATTTCCTAAAAAAACAAACAAGAAATGGTAAAAAAAAAATAAAAATAAATAAATAAATAATGGGTGCTTCCGATTAAACCCATGAAGAAGTGAAATGAAGATTCTGCCAGGTATCCTATTTTTCTATTCAAAGCTCATGTTCATCATGGCTGTTAATTAACTGTACAGCATTTGTTATTACATATTAGAACTCCTGAAAATGTGATCCAAACTCTTCACATTCCGTCTTTTACTTGTAAACTTGACCAGATCCACTTTGCTTTTCATCAACCGACATTCTACCTGAATGATTAGCTAAAATCCAGGTTGACATGGATTGATGGATCATAGATCATACTGCATCGACATTTGTGTTTTCGAAATAAAAATAAATCACAAGTGAGATTAGATGTTTTTAAGTCATTATTATATTGATAATTGTATGTATATCTATGCATTTTGTCTTCTTACTTCAGGTTTCACTATAGCAAGTCACTGCAGCTTGTACACACCATCAAAATTCTCAAAGATGCAGACTGGCCCTGACAACCAGGGAGGGACTTTATGTCACTATTAAGTGTACTCTATCGAATGAAGGCCACTAGAGCCCAAGAAAAAAACAACAACAACAATTCTCACATTTTGTCACTGATCTAGTTTTGCATATACAAATGTGTAAAATATACGTTCTGTCGAGGGTTTGTCTGTTCATAGTCATAGGGGAATTGGTATGTAACCATGGCATAAACTGGGAGAAAATGCAAACTGTTTCTGGCCAATTTTAAACCCATTTGCTCCATTGGGATAGTGTTAGAATTTTTTTTCCTTTTTTTTGTTTGAAAATAAGGCTCAAGGAAAACTATTGTACATTTCTTTATAACACCATGTCAAAGCGCTCATTATTCACAAGGGAACACTGGATGCTGGAGAGGATGTGGGTGCCTAAAGGCGCATCATTATAATTTGTTTTGGGAATGCCCAGTTATCCAGAAATATTGGAAAGACATGAACAATGTAATGCAAACTGTTTATAATGTCACCATCCCTTTCAACTTCATGACCATGTACCTTGGACTAAAAACACCAGCAATGGACACAGTAAACAAATACCTTTGGAATATAATGCTTGCTGCTGGAAAAAAAGCCATAACTAAGAAATGGAGGACACAGTCAGCCCCCACGATTTCAAACTGGATTGAAATCATGACTGAAATAAGAAACATGGAACAAATTACTTTTAAACTTCACTTGAAACTGGACATTTTTCACAAACTTTGGTCAAAATGGGACTCTTACAGGTTAAAATGTGCTGTGCTTCAAGATGGTCCATGATCCATCGCTACTTTCAACAAGCTGTATTTTTGCCAACTGCTCTCTATGTCGAACTGTTCTGTATTATTAATGTTGTACTGAAAACTTTGAAAAAAAAAAAAATTAAAAAAAAAATAAAAAAGAAAATAAGGCTCAATATTTTCTGAAAAGTATTATGTGAAAAGTAACTTTGAGCAAATTAGGGTCGAAATCAATTGTCAGACCTTTTACTTTTAACTTGTAATATTATAAAATGAATCGCTCATCACAATTTCCCTCAGAACTTTGACCTTTTCTATAAATCTGTTTTGGACCCATGCATGAGAAGTTTGAGAGCCCCTGTTCCTTAGCCTGCATCTCCGCAGAGTTCATTGGATGTATGTGACAGAGGGGCCCTGTTAGCTGCAGGCTGTCCCATGTGGACCAAGAAGAGCTCTAAGAGGGAAAACAAGCAGTTCAACTGCAGCTGGACAAACAGGCTATTATGACAGGTGGATGGCATATGGACGTCAAACACACAAACTAATGGACTGAGGAGTGTTACCCAAATACACAGGTGGACACAAGATACTTTTCCACATGTGGATGAAACAACATCTGCACTGATACAAGTCCTTCTCTAAAGTCATTAGCACACCCCCACCTAAAACGGCGGCCTATTTTTAAGCTAGAAAACCATAGACAGTCCATGTTGTGTCTGAGGTCCACTGAGCTTTGTTCTGTACTGATATGCTCAGTTCCACTTGGCTCCACACAGATAGCCCACAAGAGTTTTAACACAGTCAAGCATGCACTAATTAAAAATCCACACTCTACATCAATTCAGCACCAATCAATGTGCTTAATTAACTCATCCTTACATCACAGCAGCAAACAATAGGTCCTAATTTATGACACAGCCAGCGCAATAACATTAACTATTTTACTTTTAAAACTCCACAAGATGTGTTAAAGGAATATAATTTACGTTTAATTAGCATGACTAGTTTCACTCAACACTTTTTTTTAAATAATCAAAATCTTTTTTATTCATCTGAGCTTTTTGTTCCACAAATTTTATTTAAACTTGCAGAGGGTACAGAGTAAATAATATATGGGAAGAATTGTCTCAATACTTCCCTAACTTAATTGGTTATCCTGAGAGACTAGGCTAGGGGAATAGTTTTACCCCTTATCCCTGGTAATCATAAAACTGCCCCCTGGAATATTTTCTCACCTTGGCTTGGTATAGAACTTGGGATTTTTAATACAACCCCTTCCTCTCTAGGATGTGTTAATTTGATAGCATTCACATATTAGAGGAGACAAAAACAGCCTACTAATAATATTTATAATTTATATAAAAAGTGCTTTTTTTTCTAACATTTTTCTCCTGTTTTTCTCAACTATGTTGGATCAAAAAGGAAATTACTTCTACCAGTGTTTTATACTAATAACAGAAAAATGCATAAGGATAGAGTAATAATTATGTGTTTACAACAAGATAATTCATGAATTACTATAAGGTAAAAGCTGCTCACACTGAAATTAATATTATTCAAATCAAATCCAAGAATAAGGGAGAATTTTATTTTGGTTCTGCTTTTGAAATTCTGATTGAAGCGCTTAAAAACACTTCAAGCACATTCATATATCCTTAGCCACCTTTTCTTCTCAGTCCTATGCTACATTCAGTCGGAGGCTGGGGCCCCTACTCGGGCTCTCTGTGCTGCTGACCAGGTCAGCTCCCCTTGAAGCAAGACTACACCTTTCTCTTTAGTTGTTGAGAAAAAACAGAGAAGAGAACCTTGAACGTGACCCTTAAGAAGGACCTTTAATTCTCAGTTCATGCTGCACTGTTTGTGTGGAACTTTCCCCTCCTTTGTGTCCCACTCTTTGTTTAACCCTCAGTATTTGCTGAGTTTCTGCTAAAAATCCAATTAAGTTAATTTGAAACAGTCCTGGTGAGAGAACTTTATCTTTTTTTTTTTGGAGCAGCAGAGATAACTAACCTAATTAAGACTCGACATATACCTTTGTCCTCTTTGAGGTTGCAAATTAGAAAGGAGAAAAGAAAACTTGTGAAAGATTAGGTCTGAGATTAGATTGGTAAAGTAAACACAGGAGGGAAGACCGTGTCTTTAAAAGGTCTACAATTGTTTTTTACCCTTGTTAAAGATGGATAAGGGAGGGACCAAATGGTGTCTTGGAAAATAATCCATACCCTATGAACTTTTCCATATTCTAACACATTACAACCTGAGACTTTCATTAATTCTATGAGGATTTTATGTGATAGACCAAAAAAAGGGAAAGGGAGAGAGCTAAGAAAGAAAAAGACTGGAGAAAAAACTTTTAAAGCCTAAAAACCTTTAAATTAGGGCAAAAATTCTTAAATAAACATTTATAGCAACAATCGAATATGTTAATGGCCTAAAACCACATGTGGATATAAAATCTGATTGTGCCTAAACTGTTTCCAAAGAAAAGGTGGTAAAATTTTAGTACGGTATATAAATATATATAAAAAAAGACATAAAAATAATTCACAAGTGTAATGGCAGCAAAAGGCTTTTCCACAAGAATCACTCTAACTTCTTGCACCTTTTTGAACTGTAAAAACATTCAAGGAGTCTGATTACTTTAGCAGGGCACTGCTGTAATGATGCATTTCATCATGGATTTTACAGCTGATAATGTGTTTTAAAATAATTGGATATTCTGCCTCAACCACCTGTGAAAGTATAGCATGATTGATAGCGTTTTTGTTTTTTTTGTTTTTTTTTAAATAGAAAAAAAGCCAATAAAGTTTCCCAAACGTGAACCAATTTAAAGGTTATTCTATTCAACTGAGTGACACCAAGTTACACAAAAAACACACACACAGAACAAACACAAACAACAGGCCTGCTGAGTTGGTTTACTCCCATCAGCTGGCTCTGACCGGCCATGAAGACCACCCTGATTTCTCAACTCTCTCACTATCACTGTGACAGGAAGGGGATGGGTTCAGTTGGGATTTGGAGGGAAGGATTGAGGGGGGATGGGTGGAGCTCGGTGTTTGGGCTGAAGGGAAGCTCTCGACCAAATTAAAACCCAATCAATAAGAATCTACCAAAGCCTTTTCACAACTAAACCCTCTTCCCCAAACCATAAACTGCTTGATGCATGCCCTTCTTAGCCCTGCTCTTGAACCAGACTCAGACCAAGCACTACCAGGGAGCAGCCACATGCTGCCCAGTATTCCTCCACTCTGCATCGGGCAACAACCGGACTTCATTTAGAATTACTACACAGTGGGGATTAATTCCTAAACAAAGACAAAAACCAGCCTGATTATAATGATTGGGAGTTGTTCGGTGTTAACGGATTTGTTTTTTAGGAGCTATGCAAACCACTAGGAAATGCTTCAAACATTCCCTCATTCCTGCAAATCCTAGAAGATACACAGCTTATATAAAATATTTCTGTTTTTTATACCAAAATAAAATAATTCCTTTATCATTTTTGTGGGAATGCTGTAAAGCCTCTTGCAGTTGGAAAATGTTTTCCTCTGCCACTTCTAAAAAAAAAAAAAAAAAAAATATTGACTCTTTTGTACATAATTCTATTATTATATTATATTATTTTCACCTTAAAACACCAGTGTAATACTAAATGGATCGCAATGCCATTTCATTCAGTTTTCATAAAATACAGCTTTTAACGTCACCCGCACCACAGCTTCCTCAGGCTCCAGGGTCAAACAGGTTTTGCCAAACAAAGTCTTACAGTAAATTCTTCTTGCAAATTCTAAGCAAAACAAAAGGTATTTTTTGAAATATTTGTTAAAGTTCTCATCACTTCAGTTTACAGCTTTCCACATTTACAGAGTGAGTGCAATTAGTATGGTTAAAAGATGAATTTGCTGATCAAATATCGGGTCTTTAGAAGGTAAGGTGTTAAATAGGGATCGTAAACACGTACACATATACATGGACTAACACAGTAACTGCTGAAAAAGGGATGAACAGACCTTGCTGGCTGAAGCCTAGCAGTGGGGAACAATTAAGCAAAATCCCAGCCTTTGATCACTTGGTCATGTGAACATGACAGGTGACCATATGGCTGATAAAATGCAAATGGTAATTGGTGCTATAGTGTAATGAGAAATGGTGTGTGTGTGTGTGTGTTTGGGCCAGAGGGGGGCTAAGGAAAAAAAAGCTCTTTTAAGAGTTAATTTTTTTTTTTTTTTATTCTCCCACTATCCACATCGAAGTTTGAATTAGATTATTTGTTTCTTTTTTCTGTTTTTTATGAATATATTGACTTTCATTTGTGTATGATTCATTTTTTGTCTGTGCCTTGCAAAAGGGTGAGTTATAATTGTTGTGTATAAAAATACAGTCATGCAAAGTAAAAGAACCACAAAAAGATCATCAGGCTTTTACAGCTGGACGACAGACAAAAAGGAAGAGGGGCTTAATAAAAGTCAGCAACCACAAACAATGGATTGCAGATGCTGGAACTGTTGTTGTTGAAGAGTACAGGGGTGAGCGAATGGAAGGTGAGGTCACATACATGTTTGTGGCAGGATGCAGCAAAATGAGCCCACTGTGTAAAAGTGGGGGACGGAGCACTGTGAACTTACCAACTGCACATGCAAACACCAAACAAACACATTGAGCTCTGAGAGGGATAGAAGGCCCAGAGGCAGTTTCAGTCTGCAAGCAGCAGGGGGAGCAGCTCCACTATTGTTTTGAGTGGACACAGGCCTGAGGCAGAGGGCTGTGCAGTGGGGGGGTGTTTGTTCAATACACACACTTAAAAATATGCTCAAAGGGAAGAATTGATGGGTGCAGGAACAAGATAGCAGCACTGTACAGAATGACTCATTAATGCTTTGCCATCTCTTTCTTTTGTGATCTTTTTAATTGAGTTCAGCAGATAAGGGCTATACATTTATAATTACAATATGTAGGGTTTGTTTAGGTACACTTTGAAACCTATATTCTGAATTTGTTTCTTTATTTTCATATTCCTTTTAATACCTGCAAGTTAGTGACCAATAACAGAATACATGATAGCAAACAAAGTAATAGAAATTGTTTCAAAACAACAAAAAAGAAGGTTTATCATGAAATATATATATATATATATATAATGGGAAAAATTAAAGTACTTATCTAGACATTCCAAATAAAGGTTACTAGAAAGTTTTGAAGTTTTGAAGCAGTGGTCTTTTTTTTTTTTTATCTGGTTGACTTTATGTTAAAATATCAATCACACTAATAATGCACCACTACGGATATTTGCAGAATGAAACAACGGGACAAATTTGCCCACTGAGTCCCAGTGTGTCGTTAACAGACGGCTCGCGAAAAGATATTGTTTGATTACACTCCTTCTTGTTTGAGAGTCTCCCACAACCATCGCCTGTTTGTGTGCTTGTCCCTTTTGTACCTCCTTCACAGTTGTGTGAGGACACTCACGGTTAATGGTTGTTAACAGCACAAGTGCTAAAGCATCCAAATGCGGACAATTAAAGAGCCGCCCCGCAATAGGAGAGGGATGGCTGGCTGTTGGTGTGGAGAGGGGAGAGTCTTTCATTCAGAGGCTCACACTCTCCTTTCTTATGCAATGTGTTGGGTTGAAAACAGAGTTTAACAGGCCACTTCACCTCAAGGGCTGTTTCTGGACAGTAGAGGCCAACAACCATCAGCAAGCTCCAACAAAGTTTTAAAAAGTTACCCCTTAATGTATCGAGAGTTTAAATCCTTTTTGCCAAAGGGAGAAAGTGACCAGATTTGTCATTTTGTATACAGTCTTTGTATAGAAAAGGAAAATAAAAGTTGAGAGCAGTATGGAGTACAACTAATGACGTGCCACCTATTGCGTCACACTGTCTGCCAGCTGGCTGTAAGAAAAGTACCAAACTTTTCCCTCCCTTACAAGAAAGATTTGTCTGTTTTCACAGCTGCACATCGGCATCTGAGAAGAGCTAATTAAGGTAGTAAAGGCAGTTTAATGTCAAAATCAAATTAACACTAAATAAATGTTATACTGTTATGAAGGCTAAAGCAAACGGTATGGTGGGTCTGGTTGACTTCACTGTGTCAGGTCAAATTTGCTTTACAATGAAGGGGATAATGGAATATTTCCCATTGTGCATCATTTACTTTGTGCAATTAAAAAGACCAACATCTCATTTTCTGTTAAAGAAAGAAAGAGGACAGGTTGAAATATGTTTTTTTAAACTAGTCAATTAAATAACAGAAACTCACTTCAGCTTTGTTAAAATATCCAAAT
The DNA here is from genome assembly GCF_000732505.1 of Cyprinodon variegatus. NCBI lineage: Eukaryota > Metazoa > Chordata > Actinopteri > Cyprinodontiformes > Cyprinodontidae > Cyprinodon > Cyprinodon variegatus. The sequence goes on from NW_015150806.1 coordinate 645,421, forward strand.
CATATCTAGAAATATTAAGTGCATTTAATTGAGCCCTTGAAATAACTCAGTGCAGTCAAACTCAGTTCAAAAAAATCAAAATCTAACAAGTATCCTCAACTGATTCCATTTAGTCAATGGGTTTGCTAGAATATCTCTATTTAAGTAGGTGTAAAAAGGAATGACAGCAAGAAACTGATGCTTTTGTTTTTGAAAAACGTAAATACATTTTTTTTACCCTTTCTTTATTAAAAAACGTTGAAAATGTTATTTTTTTTCTTTTATAATTCAGGGTGATTGCCTGTATCTGATCCTCCTGAGGAGAATTTAAAGGAAAACACTTATTTTCAATGAAATTTTAATAAAGGTTGCAAATTTCATATTTTTATATTCTGTGCTTCCCTTATAATGCGGCATCCTAAATGTCTTTTCTGAAGGTTGAAATAAACTGAAAAAAAAAAAGAAGTTAGAGGAAAGTTTGGGTGAAGAATTGAGGATCGGACACCAGATGACATCACATGTCTGATTGAAGTGCAAGCTGTACCATCAATCCTTCATTTCCACCATCACTCTATACTCCCCGCAGAACAACAGACCTGAGTAATTTGCCACCGGCCTTCTGTCGCTCTGTTTGTGCGTCCCTTTCCCCTCCGACAGGACCCATCACCTTGACCAGCACGGCAAACCAGAGCCCGGTTGACCTTGGCTTACCCCATCGGCCATTAATTCACAGCTTTTCTGTCCATCTCTTCCTCTAGCCCCTCATCTCTCAACCCCGTCTCCCACAGTTTGAATTGTATTTACACTGGTGTGCGTCTCGGCGTGTGTGTGTCCATGCATGTGTGTGTGGTCTGCCACGGTTAGGGAAGCGTGCATGTGTCAGGTCCAATGAAGGTGACACCTTACGCCTCGTGCCGAGATAATGAAGGCTTTAACTTTACAACTCAAGCATATCAGATTGCAGCACCCTGGTCCCTCAGACATGCGCCCGCTACATCAGTGATCTGAGCAGGTCGCCACCCTTCATTTCATGTGCACTGAGCAGTGTGCACTGTAAAATATGCCAAGAGGCTTCATCATCATAACCATCACTTATTACGGTGTGGGACTTTGGCTTATGGTGATACGCGTCTGCTCAGGGACACAGCTCTCTGGGTCTACAGTAGAAGGGTGCATACTGTTCACCAACCATTACAGAGGGGTGAAGGTAGGAGGGTACCAGTTTTGTCTCTAACCTCAGATTATGGGAGAGTCAGGTAATCAAAAAATAATTTAGATTCTTTACAATGCAGCTGAATGTAGCTAAGAAAAAAAAAATGCTTAATCTAAATTCCCTGACTGCCTCCCTTCCATCCTTTCTCCTCAACTCACCTTTTCCCTCCCCCTTTTATTCATGAAGGGTTCTTACCATAATAAAAGGAACCTGTGGAACTAATCCTTGCAAATCTCCTGTGCTTTCTGTCCTATACCTCCAGGCTACACAGCACACTGAAATCCTCCATTTGCATGCCTAAACTGCACTAACTGTGAATAAACCCTTTTAGCTGCTAATGTAATAACATCTCCATTTCAGGAAAAAGGAGCGGGGGGTTAGCCAGCCCCTCAGAGATTCGAGCAAACTCACCCCTCTCCCTCCTCTGCTCTCGCCTACCCCTCTCTCTTTTCTACACTCATCCCTTCTCAGAGCACAATAGGCCCAGCATACAGATGCATCCAGAGGCCCGCCTTATCAGCCACATCTTGTTAGGGTCAGCTTTGGGAATGGAAGCAGAGACCTGATTACAAGCAGATAAGCACAAACACACACATTCTGACGCGTAGCTGCAAACAAACTTCACTTCACCTTGAAGTTGGAAATCAGACGATTTGGTAAAACAAGTGGGAAAAAAAGGGTTAAAAAGTCCCAGCCTTATTATTTAGTACTAACCAAAAATGTACAAGAACTTTATTTAGAAAGGAAAAAAAAAGATTTTCAAATGAAGAATTTGAATGAAGCATTTTAACAGATAAATACTGAAAAATGTATTTACAACTTTATGCAAAAACACCTTTGCAGCTATAACCAAGAGAAAACACACCGTAAATTCAACAGTTTGAATATAAAATCATGGACAGTATAAGCCCTTCATCCAGCCACACTGTCATTGTTACTGTAAACATTTACCATATTCTAATCTTATTCAAATTAGGTGTAAGAAATGTGCAAGTTATATGACAATATTTGTTTAAGCAAAGGACAGATACCTTAAAAGAAACTCTCCTTTGTCAATTTTAGGTCAGTGCATGGTCTGAAATTATTTATATCTTATATTAAATGAACAAAACCATGCCCAATCTTGTTAGAAAACTCCTTGACAGCCATGAGAACCCCATGAATACCCTCCTCTAGGTTCCATTTTACATTATGAGCAAGAAATTCAAATAAGTAAGTAATTTCCACTTACATGCAGTGTTCATGTGGGTTTCTTACTCTTTTTATTGTATTTCTTTCTTCAGGGGGTAAATTAGCACATATTATGTTTGGTTGCAGCATTGACAAAGCCCATATCTATGCTTTTAATTTGAAGAAAGAAAAAAAAAAAAAACAACAGGATTACAATTACACAAAGCCTTTAGTAAATGCTTGCTAAAATTGCCTTTAAGCAGAGTAAAGAACTTTGACTCTGTGTCGTTAAGGAGGAACATTTTCAGTCATCAATATGGTTTTAATTGCATAACAATAAAAACCATATATTGCATTATTGGGGCATAGCTACACTAATTGTCTCTCTCATCTCTTTCGAAAGTTTTACCTCTTTTGAGCTTCTCTTTGAAAAACAATAAATCCTTCTGACATTTGAAATTGTATTTATTCAATAAACAGGTGAGTTTTTGTCATAATGTTAACCTCTTTCTAGCTTTATTGCTAAGGTTAAAGGATATCATTGACCTGTATTTCTCACTGCCATAATCCATTTTTTCTGCCATAATCCATCCAGGATATATCATCAAGTGATCTACTGCTGTAAATAAAAAAATAAAAATGCTTAAGGTCAAAGGTGATAGTTTTCAGTGGGGTTGCCCCTCAGCTTTGGAATCACATAATGGCCTTTAAGATCTGCTAAGACCCTAAACATTCTTATATAATCTGTGAAGGCAAACTCTCCTCAGCTTTTGATTCTGGTTATGCTGGACTCACACTTACATTTCCAATCCATCGCATTTTTAGATCAAAGCCTACAAGAACTTACATAAAAAATAACCAAATTCTATATATGGATATGGACAAAATACAGTTAATCAGTACAAAGTAATTGTATTTACCATGATTATAGGTGCCTTATTCATACAGATTATCTGACACACACTGAGGTTTAGAGCATTATTTTACGCAGTCGAATCAAGATGGCTGTGAGAATACATTATAAAAATTATCCCCTCAAGAGTAGGCAGAAAAACAGATGCCAAGATCTGATTTTAATTGTCCAATTACACGGAGCAACGCTGTTCCATCCCACCCAGAACTAGGTTCTCCTCCCCAAATTCTGTTTTCAGGAAATATCTTTTTTTTTTTTTTCTGTGAATCAGGGCTGAAAGAGCAGAGGTAACTGAGACATTGTGCTTGCCTCCTCCTCTGAGAGCTGGTGTACACCACCTCGCATGAATAGCATTAACATCAAAGAGAATTTCTCTGAAACCAGCTGATCAAGCTGTATCATACGTTACAGTGACAAGCCTATAACAAACCTTACCCCTTCTGATTTTCTCTGTTTTTTTATCTCATCTTTATCTACCAAACACACACACACACACAGACCAACACACACACACACACACCTAACATACATTGGTATTCTCCTAGTATAAGGAGGAAGATCCAAACACTTCAAAGAGGCAATTCCAGTACTACTACGGCTACAACTGCTTCTACTTACAGATATGACAACACAGCAGTGTTGAACATGAATCATGCTGCCATGTAGGCATTCAAATTCAAACATTAAAAAAAATGAAATAAGTATATATATATATATATATATATATATATATATATATATATATATATATATA
>NW_015150806.1:650903-654948 GCF_000732505.1 Cyprinodon variegatus
TTTTCATCTCTTCTGGCTTCGCTTCCTAGTATTTCCTCCTCCTGCCTCGTCCCTCTACAGAGAAGAGCACAACAAGCTGCAGGAAACAGTGCGGGAGCACAGGGCCCTGCCAGGCCCCGGCTAGCGGTGATTCGTGTTCGACACAGCAACACCGCTGTTCAGACAGGCACAGCTGAAGACGCCAGGGTTGATGGCATGGCATCACTTACAGTAGTACAAGTTCCTGCGTGCCATCCCTCTGTTGTCTCCCCCTTTCCTCACCTTTTTTTCAGTTGCCATTTCCCGCCTACTCTCTTACTTTCTCTCTGACCCTGCAACCCCTGAATCCCCTCAGCGCACGGCGACATGGCAGACAGGCAGCCACGTAGACAGGTGACCGTAAACAATTAATCAACATTGTGACACCTCTGCATCTGCCAGGCCCAATACAGGGAGGGGAGCTGTCAGCTAACAAAACAAAGCAGCCCCCGACACTCACTTCAGCATACACACACATGGGCTTAGCAAGTGGCTCAGTACCACAGAAAGAATGTCACTCCAAAATAGTAGAAGCTTGTAGTTATAAAAGATTTACCACACAGTGAACAGGGAGTGACATGATAAAAGCTTACAAACAAAATATATTTTTTTCTTTTTTTTTTGCCATGCAATGCTTCTTGTCAGTGACCATTTTGTTTAACTTTCCTAAATTTTGAAATCTTACAAATTAATTGAAATTAGATAAATATCCCCGGATAATGATTTTTATCAATTTGGATAAAAAAAATCTGCAATAAGATGAGCTGCTGCCATCATCTATAGCAGGGCTTTTTAAACTGTTTGTAAAAAATACCCACTGAGTACATAACTACATCTTCCAAATATCATCACACAAGGTTTATGTGCACTAGGACTTTAACATTTCAATTTATATTTTATGCCGAAGTCAAATTTTTTCAAGCTCTAAACCAGAAAAAAGTTAGAAGCCATGGTGGGGGACGATGAAGGTTTTGTCACCAACCACCGCCTAAAATGTTCTTTTAAAAACTTGTACGATTGAGGTCGTTAAGAAAAACAAAATTGAAGGTGATAGTAAATTATTAATATGGCCATCTCAAATGCCCAGTTTTGGCCCTAGTGGGTCAGATGATACATTTATCAGGTGGATGGAGAGGGGAATTACGGCAATATGTACACTGACTGAAGGGAAAATATTTAAATTGTTTGAAAAAGTTAAACAAGAATTCAATCTTGAAAACAGAGACCTATATTGCTACCTACAATTGCGTCACTTTTATGACAAAGAGGTGAACAGGGACCTATCAGAAGGAATTAGTGAGGTGAATATACTCTTGACACGTGCATATGGTGGAACTCCCTCAAAAATTATATCAAAGTTGTACAATAGTCTCCAAAAATGCGATGGCAGAAATTCATTCTATGTTAAAAAAAAAGTGGGAACGAGAATTCAACATTACATTAACTGGGAGTGAGTGGTCCTCCATGTGTAAAACACAACAATCTTCAACCAGCTCAAGAAGATGTCGAGAATTTGGATGGAAAAATCTAATTTGTTTTTTTTATCACCCCATATATAAAATCTAAACAACTTAGTCAACAACAGAAATGCTGGAGAGGGTGTGGACATGTAGATCCCAATCACTCCCATATCTTTTGGTCATGGATTAAACTGCAGTTATTCTGGAACAGTGTCATTCAGACAGTAGAGGAAATTTTATGCTTATCTATACCCCGAGATCCGAGCTTTGTATACCTAGGACTTATGCCGTATGAAGTCATTGGAAAAAAAGACATTTACCTCTGCAAAATATTACTGATTGCTGCCAAAAAGGCATTGACAAGGAATTGGTTGAAAAGTGACCCACCTGGTCATGGACAATGGCTGAATATTGTAGACGAACTATACGCCATGGAAAATTTGACTTTTCGTCTGAGCCTTAAAGAAGGAGACTTTGACAAAAAATGGCAGAAGTGGTCTATGTTCAAGGTCAAAACCCAACCATAAGAGAAAAAAAAAAAAAACTTTGGAAAATATGGTAATGTATGCTCCCCCTTCTTGTTTTTTTTTTTGTTTGTTTTTGTATAATAAAAATTACTAAATAAAGAGTTGAAAAAAAAAAAAAACTTGTACGAGATGAAATTGATAAATAAATGGGATAATTAGGTGTAATATCGTACCCGGATCCATTTCAATTTAACAGTGAAATAACTCTTCTTTTGTCATTGTCATATGTTTTAATATACACTTGGAGTTCTTATTCTCTGATAAATGCATGTGCTGTAAATAAGTGTTATATAGAGTTCTATAGCATAGCTAGGGTAGCCGAGTACAAAGGGTGGCACTTAAGAGTTTAACAACAATAAACATAAATTAAAGTGGCATTCTGTCAATTTTAGAGTGATTTTGTCTTTATCAGCTTTTGAAATTTTACAAAAGTGTATAACAACCAATGCCAAACAACATTTATTTATGGTTGCAAAGTCATGGTTGAATCAAAGATATGTTCTTTCTTAATTCCCCCACATCGTTCTAAGGAAGACAATAAAGACTAGTCTGGTTTGGTTTTACACTCAGATTCTTACAGTGGCCAAACGATTAACCACAGTTACTACAGATTGTTTCAGGTGCAGCATTGGTCCAGAATAGCACTGATAGAGAAATAAAAAAAATAAAATAAAAAACACAAAGCAGAAAAATCTATTATCTGGGCTCCTTTTGTTACTTTGATGTTAAAATCCATTTGGGTGCCCTCACCTCTTCACTACTTCATGCAGCAACATGTGACACTTCCAAAGTATTTTGTCTATATTCGCGCTTTTACTTTGCTTTTCCTCTGCTTTTCCTCTTCTTCTTCTGTGTAACTCTTACATCACATCCTCTCTTCAGTCTTCAGGCCTTTCATTTGGTGGTTTGGCACAAATTATCAATGCAAACAATCCTCTATCTGTTAAGGGTATGAATAGTTCTCAACCGTTATTAACTTTTTGTAATCTTAGAAACATAGGTAAATATCAAATATCCTTGAATGTATGAGGGGTGTACTTATTTTAGCAATTAGTGAATCATAACAACTAAGTATAGTGTAAACGAGAGGTATTGAACCCAAAGAGCATGAAACATTCAGTTAATTTTTTTTTTCTCTGTAATTGGATTCCCTTTTGTAAGCATCATTTTTAGAATTAACCCTTCAGAGAAAAGGTTTCCTTTGTGCTACACCTTGACTTTTGTCTTCTATTGCACAACATATATTCTAAAAGAAATTTTATCAGTGGTTTGAACAGGTTAAAATGATGTAGTTTCACCACCTGTTGATAAAGATGGAATAAAACTATTGTAACTCTGCAAGGTATAAATGACACCTTGTCTTTGTATCTGTCACTATGGTTGGATTCTACTGGTGTGGATTTTATTTAGTTTGCATTTCAGCAAATAAGTAAAATAATCTGACCTCTCCATCTTAAAAAGTGTTGTACTACATTTATTTTGAAAATATAAAATACAGCCCTTTCCCTGAGTCAACTTCCTTTGTGAACAAAATCCTTAAAGGCTGGTTATCTTTCTAATTCTTGTAAATTGCCTGTTGGTTTTATGCAGCATTATATTTACCATACGCAGTTTCATATTTGTTTAATATCAGCATGCAATTTGTTAAATATGTATGGTGGTATTTTTATGCAACATGCATATCCTGACTTTACAGCATTGTATTCTATTTTCTTTTTTTTTGTATTTATATTTTTACCTTTGTGTTTATCTGCCGATTGTTTTTAGTTTCATTTGGCCGCTGGTCAGCCTGAGTTTCCTCGCCATTTCTATTCTATTCTATTCTATTCTATTCTATTCTATTCTATTCTATTCTATTCTATTCTATTCTATTGCTGTAATAACTTAAAATACTAAACAGATTCTGTTAGAGATATTACTCCTTTTTACCATCAGCTACCTGACTTAACATTTATTGATCATTTATTTCGAACACTTAATAAAAAGCAAATATAAGTAAATTAATAAAGTCATAACAAAACAAAACAAAACAAAAAAGAA
>NW_015150806.1:655357-665879 GCF_000732505.1 Cyprinodon variegatus
ACATACCTATACATATATATACACACATACATACTTACACATACACTCGTATCTAAAAACACATGCACACATACATACATATACATACACACCCACATAACTATAGACAGTATACACATATCTCTATCTACATATACGTACACATATATCCATACATATCCATATACCAAAAACCCTTATCTCTCACACTTTTTTTTTATATATATATATTTTTTTATTATTTCATCTCTCTTGACTTCTTATCAATTTCAATTCATAGTGGCAGAGCAAGTTCTATTCCTATTTCAAGTCTATCAGCAAGTTAAACTAGTTATGTAATTTTAAAGGGAGACAGCAATGACAAACTCTTCCTCCTTTTACCCATTTCAACATTATTCTACACAATTTTTATTTTTTATTTTTAAAATTTCAAATCCATGTTGTCTTAATGGAGTTCCTAATCACCCTGCGATTTTCCAGCAGGCCAAGGAGCAGACTTGAGGCACATATTTATATGGTTGAGCTTAGCTAACAAGTGATGAATGTTGGAGCCTCTGGTTGCCTTTTTCATTAAGGGCAATATGAAAGGAAGATGGAGAGGTTAGAGCTGTGATGTGCTGCTAATGTTTAAGTCATAATTTGCTATCCCTCAATGAAGAAATAAACAAAAGTAAAACAGCAAATGCAGCCACAACTAAGTACTTTACATGACATTACACTTATCTTTAGACAGGGGGCAGTTTTGGTGGGAATCTTAGAACTGATTTGGTAAATTAAAGCTTTCATCATTTAATCTGTCACTTTATTTGTCTATTATTGCATTTTGTTTAGCTATAGATGGAGAAGAGTCAAACGTGCTGGTCCTCAATTTCTCCTGGGGATTCCAACAACAATGCTGTGGTCCTGGGGAGTCAGAGCTTCCAGAGTTGACGGCCTTTTGTTTCAAGGGTTAGGGGGGACTCATTAATTACAATTTCTATGATAAGGCCACTTCAGGGGGTGCATGAGCCTACAGAGGAGGGGGTATTGTTCCTCACTCCATGCACACCTCTGTGTTTTTGCAAACCTAGAGGAAGTGCATCTTTCAGAGATGAACAGAGTCATAAAAGGATAAATGCTTACAATCAGAATATGTAGGCATCAGCAATGCTCACCTGTTGTGGAGAGGAAGGGAGAAGAAAAGAAGAGGAGGGGAAGGAAAACTTACTTAGGTTTAGATTAACCTGCCATTTTCAGAAAGGTAATCATTATGCTGCCAGTGGGAAACTTGTGGGATGAGAACTGAAGGCAGAACTCAAAGCTCTCTTTAGATTTTGTTTGTTCTGAGCAGAATGGCCATCAGTGCAAGCTGCAGGTAAGAGGGAGCAGAGGTGGGTGAGGTGTTTACCGTTGGTTTTTGGGGGGGCTTTTTCCAGGGGCTTGTTTGTTGTTAAGGTTTGAGTGCATCTCACACATCAAATTGAAGCAAAGTGTTACACATGAATGTTGTGACAAATGAGACACATGACAGAAAGCAAGAGTAGGTGAGAATTGAGAAACGAGGGAAAGGCTTCCCTGGGGAATCTGTGTGTCAGTGTGTGGGTACATATGTGAGCAAAGATCATGCATCTGTGTGGAGGATTTATTCTTACGGGAAATTATGAAGTAAACAATGTTTTTTAGGTGACTTTAAAGGAATTATTTCCAACACTAATCACTCTTATTTAAGAGTTATTTGCTTGAATGCCATGTTTCACACAATTTATTTCTTTGATGCAGCAACGTTATCATTCGAGATGGAGATGAGGGTTAAGCCAGCCTACACATGTCTCTTTAAGTGTATGCACTGTCATCCATCTGGAAAAGTTGCCATGCTATAGGCCACACTCTGTGCGCGCAGGAACTGTCAATGCTGCATCTTTTATTTTGAAATATACCACATACGCTTTACTTCAGACTCATTCTGTAGATCTAATGGATGATGTAGGGGAGCTGAGAGTGAAGCTGCAGTGCAACACAGTGAGTAGGAATTTCCACACTGACTAGAAAAGGTTTGATTTTTAGTGGAACGGATGAGCATGGATTAAGGAGTGTGTGTGTGAATGAGGGGTTAAAAAGTAAGAACTAAAAGTTGCCTGATCGTGGCTCAGAGAGCAGCTGCCAGAGGTTGTATAACAATCACCTGAATATGAAACAGAATGATGAATTTAGAAAATTGACATATCTTTGGAAATAAAAGATAGGAAAATTGTAAAGTAAAAAAGTTGAATTCATCTTAAGATAAGAAAAAAATCTTGGCTCATATTTGAATACCTCTCAACACACCTACACTAAATACTTTCTCTGTGACTCTAGATGAGAAACTGCCAACAAGATCGCTGATGCTCCCACCATACTAAACAAAGGGTAGAAGGAGCTTTAACATACTTTAATACTTTCGTTCCTGCCAAAGCCACATAAAAACTGTTCAGTGTCCAGATTGTGGGTCATATGAACAAAGCACACTCTTCTAGTTAAACAAAAAAAAATGCCTCCTAAAATTATGCACATTTACATAGACAGAAATATATTTTTTTTGCACCAGTCCCAGACAAGCTGATAGTAACTGATGGTTCCTTGGAGAAATATATATCAAAGGCTTTAAGGAGTGACCAGGAGAAATTAAACTCTTGTTGCATCATCTAAACACAACAGGAAGACATTAAGACATAGCATGTCTAAGACTATCTAAAGCTTAGATTACAAAAAAGAAATTACTAGAATTGTTTTAATATAATAAACATTAATCAATTTCAAACAGGATTTTTCTCCATGTAAGTTTATGTGATTCATTATAAGTCTTTATACACACATTGACCAAAGTTTCCGATTCGTTTATAGTTTGAAGGATACGGTCTTTGTAGATTCTATTGACAGTATTCTATTCCCCCTTCAAACTGCAGTCAATAAGGCATAATGCATGGCTAATTTAACTATACAGTTATGTCAAATCCTTTGAGGTGATGATATCAAAGTTAAATTTAAACGTACATCTCATCAAAAGAGCGTTTAACAAGACAGGAAACAAGAAAACATGTCTTTTGATGCTGCATCACAGTTCTTAATAAATGGACATTAGTAGCTCGGAAGATTTTTTTTGGGTTACATTTTTCAGTTAACTTGTATTGCTTTGTTAACCACTGCAGGGTACAAAATCCCCACATTACTCTTTCTTCAACTTTTTGCTATCATAATGTTGAAATTAGCATCAGTTTATAGAAGTAGCCACTATCCCGAGAGAGCTTTTTGTTCAGCTGAATTAAGTTGCTAGGATTTGTAAAGGTTTCAAACTGAGTGCAGATTAGTGTTTGGTGTGGTCATTAGGGCCTAGAAGACTAGTCAGTGATGAAAGACTATGATAGAAATTGGACAGCAATCCCACTTGCTCATAAAAACGTTGACCACACTTTCATCACCTCACTGGCTCTGTCTCTCTGCACTCCTTTAATGTTCCGCAAATGCCACCAGGACCTTCTTTTAAGCAAAGATTAAAAGATGGCCACAGACCTTCCAAATGTTTGAAACATGGCTTTATTGGTTTCAAATCTGTTTGTGAGACTCAGCATGAGTTATCTCTTAGAAGGAATAAAGCAGTCAGTAAATACAAAGAATTTTCCAAATCGGCGGTAGTTCCTTCCATGTAAATATGGTTTTTATATATGTGAATACTTTGCTATATCACAAATATTCAGGTGCATTTTGACTCAACCTTCATTGGTGATTTCACAAGGCATTTATGAGCTACATTTAAATCTTATAAAATTAAATAGTAAAGATTAAAACTCAAGAGTGTTAAATCTCTCCTTTATGTGATTTCCCTGAAGGTACCCACCGGAGAAAAGAATGGCCCTAAAAAAGCTAAATCTAGAAAAAATGAGTGACTCAAAGCTAAATGTACTGGTCTGTCACTTCTTCCTCCCACCTGCTCTGCCCTGCTTGGACAAACATTTAGCCTGCCTAATTATCCATACAGACATAATTGGTCCACCTCCATGTACAGTGACCCTTGTGTTCTTTGTGTATGCGTGGGCAAGCACAAGCGTGAATGCTTGTATGTGTGCAAATCAAGTTTTCACCTTGACAGGCCAAGCTTTAATTAAATTAAAGCAAAGGTGTTAAAGCTGTTGATTGTCACTGTGAGCGGGTGAGGAGAACATAATACAATGCATATCAATGCAAACATGAGTGACTGCAGTCCCCTAGGTGTCAGCCAAATGAGTGTGAATATTCAGCTTTTTCCCCTTCACTTAACTCCCATTTCACTCTGATGACATTTTATTGGTCGTCCCTTGACAGAGCTATTATCTTGAAGTCTGCAAAAAATATGGGATGTTTGCACAATTCATCCCATATAAATGCAAAAAGATTCAACCCTGGATGAAAAATACCTCATTCCTCTTTTCTTGTTGTTATGCAGGTGTGTTGCACTGACACAGTTTGCAAGTAAATTTTTATTAAAAACCTCACTACCTCTGGTTTGGATATACTTCTCCTAAAGGTGGATGATATTCAAGAACACGTTTTAAATAGCAGTCACTTTTAATCCCCCCAAAAACTCAGTGAAGTTTAGGATTTTATTTTCTGTGTCACAGTGACTTTAACTAGCTAAATATGGAGTCCGGATTCTGCCAAAAGTGCAGACACTCAATAAATGCTCCTACGAGCAGATTTAGTTCCAGCAGACCCTCATAAAATACTACTCACATCCTCACAGGCCTGTTTGACGTGTGACACGTGTAAATAGAGTACCAAAGAACCCTAATATAGTAGTAGCCATTCAAAATTTCCCCACTTTCCTTGATGGGTCCTTGGCTGGTCCCCTTCTATTCCTTTTTAAACATCAACCTTTGTACTAAAATATTCTTTCTGTAATGATGTGTTGACATTAAGATCTAAAGAGAAGCATCATCTCCTGGTCAGACCCAGTAATTCAGTAAAATGGTGGAATCAGAGTAAAAACGAGCACACCCAAGAGAAGGCCAGTGGCTGGAAGTTTTTGCTGGGAGTCCCAGGGGTGTAGTCTGCCAATCAGCTGGCGTTTGACTGGAAATTGCTGCTACCGTATATCACACACATGAGTGCATGTTCCTTATCTGTGTGCGTGTGGTTTGATTTCCCCATGCAGGTAGCTTCCCACCTGCTCACATTTTTTTCTGTGCTTTTTCTGTGTTTCTGTGCACTCCTAGCAACTTTTGTCACTTTGAAGGCGTTACCCACCGGAAAAAGCAACCCAACTATACTTTTCTGGGATTCCTGCCTCTTGAGGCTGTACTTCTCTTCCTACTAGCAAAGCAACTTCAGGCTAACCGCTTCTCTTGAAGGTGGAAGATTGTAAGGAAAGTCATCACAAAATAAAGCATAGTCTGGGGGAATACTTGATTCTGGTTGGCTGTAGGGTGACCGTTTAAAAGGGTTTTAGGAAATCTACAAAAAAAACATTTTTTTGATCAATTAGCCCAATTGTTTCTGCTACCTCAAATGTTAGCTGGAAAGGGGAAGACAGATTAGGCTGGTTACCTTGGAAACGTGTCACAACTCAAGATGCAGGATTTCCTGAAAAGTAGCCAATCAGAGGTGGGTTGTTTTTCTCGGTGGGTAACATCTTCAAAGGGGCACAAGTTACGAGGAGCATGCAGATCAGGAGGACATCAAACCAAATGTGCCCAAAGAAGGAACAAGAACTCATTTGTGATACATTGGGGCCAATGGTACTCTATTTGCACTTCTAACACGTTAAACATGCGTTAAACATTGGGTGTATGAAGTAAAGCTTCTCATGAGAATATTTATTGCTTTCGTCGACTTTTGGCAGAATCTTGACACCACAGTATTATGAAGCCATATTTGCCTCACTGAAATAAAACTGTGGACAAGAAATTTGCTCAATGTCTGATAGATTTGTACAGTTAGCAAATTCATTTGAATTCAAACATAGTTTTCTACCGTAGAAATATTTCCGCTTTTCACACTCAGACTCTAGGCATCCACCTGAACCTGTTCTTCATGTCAGGGCAGACAGGTTCCTGAATGGCCAATCCCTTCCTCAGCCAAACTCTCCCTTCCTCTACACTGGATATCGATTCGAATGAAAACAAGTTGCCAATCCAAATAAACACCATGTCAAGTAGCCATCCAAGCAGACAGAAATATCAGCCCAGCATGATACCATAGGGCAAAACACCACAGGGGCGCTGGTGCTCTTGACCACACGGGGGGTCCGCAGAGGCTGGCAAGGTGTATGCATGTGTGGACACAGGCACACATCTTATGCTCATCCATGCATGTATGAGTGGCTAATCATGTGTGGACTTGTGACCCTGTGCAGGACATTTATCTGGTCAATAATTGCAGACGTTGTTATTGTAGGCAATGTACTGTGTGATAAGCAGTTCTGATAAGACTTGATTTGCTCATGTGGGGGAACCTGCAGATCACCTTCTGCTGTTAACATAACATGACATGACTCTGTGATGACCTTTCTGCTGTTATGACAGCCATGTGTTCATACATAAAGGTGCTGATGTTGAAAGTATTGCAATTTTTTGTACTTTTTTAAAGCGAAAATTAAAATTAAATTTTACTGAGGATTTTGTCTGATAAACAGGAGAAAGTACTTTACTTTACATACATAAATTCTAGTATATATAATACAATATATGTATCACAGTTTTTAAATTTACATTTGTACAAATTAGATAAGTTGCAATTATTCAACAGTCCTTTTAGACATTCGGTCTTCTGCATGCTTTTCATTCTTACATGGTTAATTTTTTGGATGACTGATTTTTAATGGGATGTTAAAAATATATATATGTTTAATAACTACTTAAAGGATATTAGGAGGGTGCTTTTAATCCGACAGAAGAGCCTGCTCAGATATTTTTTAAATCTTAAATTAATATGGCTTTTCTATAGATTTCAAAAGCTTACTGAGCTTAAAATTAGCAGAAGACGATTATTTGCCTTAAGTAAACTGTTTAATATGTGTCATTTCACAGGCTCCAGTTTCGCTTGGTTTGACAATCTCAGAAACATATTTTGAAGAGTAAAACATTGTTTTGACCACATTTAACACTATAGTGAAAACCTTCTGAGAATTCTTCTCGATTGGTGGGAAGTCTATCAGAAAATCCTTTTCCTACAAACTTTTTATTTTCCCCTTTCATCATTCTGTTGTTTATATTTTGTTTTTATAAGTAAAAAAACCTCTTCTATAGTTTTATGTAAAATGATTAATATTTTTGATTTTATGGTATTGTACTTCAAAATATCTCTACATCGGTGATAAAAAAAGATCTACCCTTGAGGATACTGATTTCAACCTGACAGGAGTCAGTTCTTTTTCTTGCAGCTTGAGTAACAGTGATTTGGGGTCGAGACACAAGATAGACTCCCTTAGGAATCGTGTGGACCCACAACCCCTTGCTTGTATCTTGATGTGGTTTCCTCTGGCCACCATGAGGTAGAGAGACCATATTTAATCGCTTGTACCCCACTGAGTGTGAGCGCTGCCGCAATGCACAGGGGTCAAGGAAAAACCGGCAGGCAAAACTTGTGGTCTGCTGGGCAAAGGAAAATGTGCATTGGTTAGGGAGGGGGGGTATCAGAGCTGAGGCTTTCATGGTGTTTTTAAGGTCATGCTAATTGCCATGTACTTGAAGCATGCTTTCAGTCTGCTGCAGCTCTGTTGAGGAGGAGGCTGAAAATGATAGTGGTGGAGGTACAGGTGTGAAACTTTAATTAAATACCACGGCAAAGGTTAATGCATAGAGTGGCAGAACTGCAGTCACCGTTAAGTCGAAGACATTTAAATGGGGCCAAGAATATACCCCTCAATGTGCATGGTAAGGAACTGGGACCAAAAAAAGGTTCATTTTATGCAGAAAGTGCAGGAACCTGGAGGAGAGTGATATTGTAATTGATTCAAACTCAACCAACTTTGTTCAGAAATAAAACTAAATCAATCTTTTAAAGGTTAGTATTTTGATTAAATAGCCATCTTAGACCAATTTAAAACACCGAGGGCTTTAGTTGGCAAGATCCCTGTAGGATCATCTGTGTATTCCATCCTCTTTTAGGTTTGAACTCGAGCAAAATGCAAAACTTAAATGAAATATATTAAATGTTTTATGCCATGTTTTTCTCTCTAAGTGTCCTGAAACCCGTAGTAAGTGTTTGCACGTGTGTGATGGAGGGGCACGGGCATTCATGTGCACAGGCGTCACCCTTGATAAATGGTGCCATCTGCCATGTTAGAACACCTCTGGAGAGACAGCTGACACTAATGAAGCACAATGGACAATTTGGATAGAATTTTAAAAATAGCAAAGACAAAACTTTGTTTTAAAAAGTTCAATGAGACACTAAATTAAGTGTATATATCAAAACTGCCCTGTGTAGGATTTGACCTATTGTCATTAATCATTTTTTAACATGTTTTATGTTTTCATGTTTAATAGATGTTTGTTTTTTTACATACATTGGCTTCATAACCACAATAGTAATAAGCTTTAAACCTTTTCTGATTTAGTCCTGCTACAACCACAGTAAGTCATATAAATGGAATACATAATCGTCAAAGCAGGCAACTTTGAACATTAAACGCATAAATATACTTGGATCTAAGTCATTTTATCACAATTCATTTTATATGTTACTGTCAACTTACTACTGGAAGTTTTTTCTCCAAAGTCAAACACATTTTTAAGAGTTTTCCTGTAGTTGGCTTTATATACCCATCAACTCCCAGCTTCTTTTGGCCTGTTGTTCAAAAGCATCCCCTCTGCATGATGTCCTCATCATGGGGGAATATGTGTGTTCAATGTGATGTAAATTGTTTGTTTTCTACAGAATATACAATGTTTGCAAAAAATAAAACTTTGGCTTCATCCAACCAGGGGAAATTCCTTCACGTGTGCCGTTCTGTCTCTATGGTTGTGTTTCATTGACTGTCATGTTTCCATTGTTCCACTACACATGATTTGCGGAGCTCATTTAGACCACTGCGTGCTCCATGAGAAGCGGAAAATGTGTTATCTTTGTGACAGCTGTTAGAAGCAAATGTTGTATTTTTATTAACATAGCTATATCTTAGAGTTTACCTTTTTTTCTTGCAGCATTCTTAAAAGAATTGTGGGATTTGGACGTATGTCGTCAAGTAGTCGAAGCTGAGGTGATTTTCCTTTTCTGTGTTGGTTGGTTTCTTTTTTCAGGAAAAAAATCTGTACAGGTAACTGTAACGCAATGATATTGATGGACATAAATACAGTAACTGTAACTTAATATAATAATATACTCGGTGATACGGAGAGAAGATAGGAATATTTTCATGATAAAACTTTAAAGTTTTGTACATTTTGTTTTCCTCATAATCGTCCTTAATGAATCTGCAAAATAATGCCTAGATTAATTTTCTTCATTTTTCAATGCATGTTTTAAAGTATCGCATCAGAAAAGCTTGATGCAAATAGCAACATTGAAATAAACTACCTCAAATTATTTTTTCTTTCTTTTTTTAACTCTCTGTTGAGGGTTAAAAAGGTTAATGCGCAAAACAGGAGATGGAAACACATGTTTTGGATCAGTTATGACGTAGGGAACTTTAAATTTGCATGACTGATCATCTGACGCTGTCTTCCTGGATGTTCCTACTATGACCGTGAACATGGGAGGAAGAAAAATTGCCATTACTAGATGACATTTTAACTTAATTACAAGTTTCTCGATAGCAGAAAAGTCATTAAAACTCTCCTCCATTACTGATCCGAGGTCTGTGCTAGATTGCAGCCTCTACTTCCTGTTTGTTACAGCCATGCATGACAGCGTAACAATGCTTAAAAATGTGTGACAACATTACGGTTTGTCACATGGTTAATCGGCTCAAAAAAAATGGAAATATTAAAAAATATTATTTCCTTTATTTTGACCATTTTAAAGTTAGCTTAAAATGTGCATTTAAGTCGCATGGAAACATGGCTAATGTTTTTTTTTTATGCCGGTTTGACATAAACAGTGACAGTGGAGGGGCGCTCCTCATTTTAAAAGCTAAGCTTCTTGTAAAGTCTGAGTCCTTGGAGAAAACAAAACTAAAGTTGTTGCCATCTCAAGAACAAAAGCATTTTTGTTCTTGCAGGGTATGTAACAAGCTTTACTAATATTTGTTATGTTGATAGATTCTTTCCTGAACTGGGGATACAATATCCAAAGCCTGGGATATTGTTGTCCAAAGTGGACTTTTTTAACGTTTTGGTGTGCTTAAAGACCATCCATTCATCTGGAATTTATCAAAAGTTTCAGACTGCAGCGGGCTGCTTGCAAAATTATTAAATACATTTCAGATTTTTATTTGTATTTGTACTTGCGACGTCTCCAGGCTGGACCCTACCTCTCGCCCATTGACAGCTGGAGATAGGCACAGCAAGGATAAGCGTGACAGAAAATGGATGGATGGATGGATGGATGGATGGATGGATGGATGGATGGATGGATGGATGGATGGATGGATGGATGGATGGATGGATGGATG
>NW_015150806.1:668574-681250 GCF_000732505.1 Cyprinodon variegatus
GTTTTGACTTCGTGTGGACGGGGCCTGAGTTGCCCTGTGATGGAATGTCCAGGGTGTAGATAGCTGGAGATAGGCACCAGCACCCCTCGTGACTCCACTTGAAATTAATGTGTTAGAAAATGGATGGATGGAAAAACTCTTCCTGCCAACAGGTGGATATTTAGTAAGCTAAAAAAATTGGTTGTTAACTGACAAATGCTCATCTTATTTTACCTCCATCGCTTTCATTTATGTATGATATAAACCACTCATCCTAAAAAGCTTTATAAGGTTGCAGAACATGTACAAAATTTTGTACAAGCCCTGGTCCAAGCCACAGAGTTAGACTGCCTGAACAACTCTAAACTGACATACCCTAAAACCGAATATTCCCTTTAGTCTTTATTTTAAAGACCACCTTCACTAGTGATGTAATTTTGCTCATCACTCCCATAAAAAAAGGCTTGGAATGTGTTTTCATTTAGTATGGTGAAAATGTTCCCAAAATGTGTCATTTATGATAACAAACTTTGAACTAACTGTATCAGCTTGATTGATGATACTTTGTTTTTTATCCTTGAGGAAAAGGGCCTACATTGGTAACTTTCAAAAAAGAAAGACACAATTGATCTCTTTTTAAGTATGTTATGTCAAATCCAGACACAAACAGCTCAGCTTGTGTCAAGCGTACATAAACATAGTTGAATTGACCAAAAAAACCATGCTGATTTGCAATATATTCTTCAGAGGAGAAGGGAATACTATATACTGACTTATGTCATAAAAGACGCTAACAAAAAAGGGGGAAAAATCTTGCCGTTGATGAGTGTGAAAGCAATTCTCCTTACTAAATGTGAAAAGAACTGGGGGAGCTTTTTAATGGTTACACGCTCATCCTCTCCCCACACTAATCTCAACTGCCGTTTCCTCCCAATTAGCGGAGCCTGCACTGCCTGTCATCATTTCCTCTCTTTATTGATGAATTGAGATCCCTAAGAAATGGAGCTGCTTTCCTATAGAGCCACAAAAACATCAGTGTGTGTATTTCTACAGCACCAGAGTATATCTTCCAGTCACCTTAGCCTTTTGTCACGTGCTACATTTATAGAAGTAGATTAAACATGCAGATTGAAGGAGAAACATTAATATGTTGCTCTTGCTCTGGCACCCCGGGTAGAGTGGAATAATTAAATAAATTGACTAAAAGGGATGCAATGGATATCCCAACACAGTGTTTGGTCAGTCTTGCTGCCAAATTAAAGCAAGGGGTGAAGGAGAGTAAACATTGATTTTTCTAAAGTATGAAAGCAAAAGAATGTTTCATTGTGTACATTATTTATATTTTCACAGTGTTTCATCCTGAAAGGCCCCCTTGGCTGTGGAGACAAACATTGGTTTGCACTGTTGCAGCCTCAATTACAGGTTTTTTGTTTTCCCCTTAAGCTACTTTTATTTTGCATATTCCTTCCCCGCATGTGTGAGCTCTGGCCTCCACCCACAGTCTGAAGACATGCATGTGAAGTTAATTGGCACTCCTAAATTTCCTAAGATATGCATGTGAGGGTCCTCTTGTTGATTTTTATGATCGTCTCTGTGTGCTCTTTGTAGTGAATTGAGGATCTGTCCAAAATGTGCCAGTCTGTGTTTTTTTTTTTCATTCTGGAAAAGCTCTTACAAAATGTTTAAGATTTGTTGGACTTGCATGGTTTCTTTGTATAGTTGTTATTATTGATTCATCATTAATGCTTAAAAATGATCCATTCTGCAAGTCTCTGTAATCACTTAAAATGTTTCAACTAGGAATTGGAAGGATCCTCGTTTGGTGTTGTGTTTTTCATTCATCTAAGGACAGCAGCAGCTACACAACAGCTCTGCAAAAGGAGCAATGGCAACGGATCATTTTTTTAATGTCTAATGAACACCGACTAATGTGTAATGGTTTAAGTATATGAGATGGTTTGGTACAGATACAAATGGACTCACAATTATATTTGCAATGATGTCTCATGATTAGAAAAAAAATACTAAGTTTGATGCCATGTTATGGATGCTTAATCTATGATTTGGCAGTAAATAATTTGTTACATCAAAGCCTATATTTATCTACACAGAAAGCAGAGGTAATAAGCGGTGGTGCATCAGCCAACTTCCCCTTATGAAACAGGCTCTGAATATAGAACATGTTAAGTAATTTTAATTGGAATACCTAGACATGAAGGGGGTTAACATGAATAGAAGCTATGGTTAAAATTGAAGAACACGCTTCACTCTGACCAATAGTTAGTTTCAGCTGCTGAAGCCCACAAATGTACTTAATGTAGATGCCAAAAACATTGTCTGCTATAGATAAGACATTAGATGATTATAACAATTTAGCAGAGACTCTCTTTCAAACACTGTACCATCATCTGAGGGTTTTTATTGCCAGCAAATTTGTTTAAACTTTAATGCATTTTATAGCTTTTCCATAAAGATGCAAAAATGAAGGATGTAGCTAAGTTTCTAATGTCTCGCAGCATTCCTTTGCACGTGGTTGGATATACAGGAGCAAACATAAACAAGTCAGATCTGCTGGATAGATGACACATGCATACTTTCCTCACAGCTGCGCCTGAACATAAATAAATACACAAGAGGAACATATGATGCTAGAACAGGAGGCTAATTAAGTGACAGACAACAGCTTGCAGAAAGGAATTTCCAATGAAACCTATCACCAGCTCCATCAGGACAACAGCTACACACTGTACTATATAGTATGGAAGCTTTGTGGCCCACTTGTTGTCAACCTGTCTGTTTGTTTGGCAAAATGGCAGCAACATCATGTATTATCTCCTATTATTTTCATTTCATATTAGGTTTTAAAAAAGTGTTTCTACCAAAATACTACATTTAACCTGCAGGCTATACTGTGTTTAGTTTTGTTTTTTATGTTTCATCCTACCAAAGCAACTTTCATAGCAGATATTTTTCAACCCGACATTTGATGAACGAGCATGCTGCTTTTAATCTGACTTTTACTTGATTAAGTTGCGACAAGCATCCTGATTTTTATGAGTGTTGTGAAGTGGTTTATATTTGGTGCCAAAAAGTAATATTTTATTAAAGCATAAGTGTGGAGAGAAATGCTTCTCTTTGGGGTGAGATTCAAACCACAGAAAAAAAGCCTTACAAATCCTATTCCAGCCCTACACTCATACACTTAATTCTTTTAACTGGAACCGTTTTGGTACATGGTGGAAAAAGAGTGGGACAGACCTGAAATGTGCTTCTCTGGATTGCTTTTGACCCTTTCTTTTTAACTTAACTGCATATTTCTGCACTGAAAAGAGCTCTATTAAAAACTGTTTGAGATTTATGAAAGCTTTTTTTTTCAATTTACAGTATGAAAAGACAAAATTGAGCCTTTTTAAAGGTTTCTGGTATAATTACCACTTTAGAGTGGGGTAATCAAATATTCAAAACAGTCAATCATTAAAATTATTCTTGTACAAAAATTTGGTTTTTGTTTTTTCAATAAAGACAGTTCTTATCTTCTTGATATCCCAGGATCTTTTGCTATTTCCTCTGATGAGTTGAAAGCTCTGATACCTGTAAGCATCAATGTAAAAAATAAAAACAAGCTACAAAAAATAGGTAACACCGATGGTGTTGGCTTATATGTCAAACTCTTCAGTGCCTAATGTCCTCTTTCCAGCAAAAGCTAAATTTAAGAAAATCTGTGTTGCAGACAGATCCACTAAGTTGACAGAAAGAAGAAGCAAAGCAGCATGGGATGAATTGGCAACTGGCTGCCCGACTAATTTTCTTGAAATCTAAAGAGCATCTAATTTCAATTCAGTCCAATTAATTCACTTCATTAAATCAAATATGGTCAAATCAATATGAGAGGGTTTGCATGAAAATTGTGATTAGCTTGCAAATGACTCCTCAGCTACTAATATGCCAAGTGCTTGAAATGACCCAACTCTCTGTACTTCTATATCAATGCTTTCTTTTTTTTCCACACACTTTTCTCACACACTATTTACATTTCATCACTGCTGCACTTTAAGAACTGGAAATGCCATAAGAGATGTGCTAATTGAAATTTCATTCTGTATACACTGTGTGTGTGTCTACGCCTTAATATTTTTGGAGTCTGTTTGATAGGCTCTCTTTCTGTGTGCAATGTGTGAAAGACAGTGGTTCACATGGTAATCTAAATAGTTTTTTTTCCCCTATAAATAAAAAACAGCATACCATTTACATTATGGAGCCTTCGATGTATCCTTATTATGATGCAAATATCGTAGAGAAAGCCAAGCATCTTCAACCAAAAGATGTGCAATCACAGTTTTGCAAAAAGATTCAGACGACATCTGCATAAGAAATGCTTTAACTGACTCTTGCTAAAAGGCACTTAAAGTACAGCTGAATTACAATGTGTTGTTTAGTCCTGCAATTTGGCTTGATCCTGCAGTTCAAGAGAAAGGTGAAGAAACTTGCTTTTGCACATTTCCATCCTCGACTTGTCAACCCCCATACTGCAAGTGTCCCATTAACAGATCCCTTTGGAGAACGGGCAGAGGAGACGGGCAAGATTGCCTCACAAAGGCCCTCCTTTGTGTTTCAACATACGGCACAACAGTCAGCTAAGCTAGGAGGAAGCAGGGCAATCAAAACAATCAAGTATTCACATACAATTAGGAAGGGGCAGAAACAGCCTTGGCAAGCAAAAAGAAAAGAAAACCAGGGATTCTGATTTCTACTACAATCTCTCCCAAAAATTCAATCAGACAAGATAAGAAAAATAAACAATTTTATGCATGCAGAGCTCGAACCAGAGGATTGTTGTTTATAATATTAAACTGAAGAGGTTGGGAACAGCTCCATTGTGCAGTGGGCATGCCTCTTATTGGTGAACGGAGCCTCTGCATGTCAAGCAGAGGTGGGGCACTCTCCTGAGAGTCCACTATCACAGCAGGTTAACCTGGCACTGCTTTTCTAAGGACTGATTGCCCGCCCCCCCGTAGCGCGAAGTAAACCGACAATTTTCCATCAGCAGGGAACGTGGCTTTATTAGTGAAAGTAGGGGGGTGGTGGGAGGTAACAGAGAAAAGTGAAATCAAGTTTACATAGTAGCTTTAAACGTAATAGAAGAGCATTTTAGAAGGATGACTCAAACCCAAAAGTTTACCAAACCCTTTTTCTAATTTTGTAACATAATAACACAAAAGTGTACTTATTAAACCCATGAATAGAAAAGGAAAGCACACGTGAAAGTACTTGAACACAAATCTTTTGGCCGTTTCTTGAGATATTCTGTGTATATCTCTTTCAAAGTAGGCCGTTAAAAACAAGCCTGTATCTTAACATGTCGGTTAGTGTCAAGCAAGATTTCTTCTTTCAACAATTTTCTGACAGGTGGGAAAACATTACCTGACTAAAAAGAAAAAAAAGCAGTTTGTGTATCAGAGATGAGACAGCTACGGCAAAGCAAATCAATAGCATCCCCAGGCTGCATGTGAATTTAGAAGAGCTAGTTCCTCCAAAGACATTGCATTTTTAAGGTAAACATGATTAAATCTACAAACAAACCCAGGTGAGAAAAAGAGAAACAACTTAGAGGGCAAACAAGTAGTGCCTTATGGTTTTCAAGGTCTCCATTTGTTTTTCCATGTTCCACTGTCAGTTGCAAAGAGGGGCTAGAGCGGCGGAGAGAATGGCGAGCTGCGGAGGGTTAAAAGGCCACGACTGGGATTATAGCACAAGTAGGGACCCCATACTGTGGTTTGACATGCCTAGCAGCTTACAGTGCATTTTTCTTTGACAATGCAGGGTCATACATTGTCAGAAAGCATGAAATGTTTTTACACACATGTTGAAAGACATGTGAAGTGTTGAAGAGTCCCCACTTTCGAAGGTTATCTGCTTGTCTAATGCTTTTTTTGAAATAAAATCTTTCTGCAAAGTCAACTTTGAATTTGAGGAAAACAAATTTGCATGCCCACAATGTCTGACCTCGAAGGACACTGCGTCTTGCCTTCTTTTGATCTCCAACTGATAGTGCTTCGCTAAAGTATTCCCTTTTTTCAAATCCACTTTCACGTTTTAGTCTAAAACTTCAATGTATTTCATCAAGAACAGGGCCAATAGATAAAACAAAACAAAAACTTTAACGATATCATTCACATCATTTTGGCAACATTTTCAAGATTTCTTTTTTATGTCAAAAATATGAAGAACTTTATAATGCAAATATTGGGGTATGTCTCTACAAGCTTTTTATATCTTGAGATTGGAGTCCTTTCTTTGATTACAAAATACATCAAGGTCCATCAGATTGGATGAACAGTGCAAATTAAAAAACATCTAACTATGGTAACATTTAGATCTGGACTTTGGCTGCTCCATTCTAACCATGGATACATTTTCATCTAAACCATTATGTCTATCATTAGTCCTCTAATCAAGTCTAAGCTGTTTACCTGCCTGTGCTAAGAAAACATTCCCTCAACTTTAGAAAGCCACCACCATGCCTCACTGTGAAGATGCTGCATTCAGGGTTTGGTTTCATAACACACAGGCAAAATAGCTCTTATTTGGCCTCCTATGACCAGTGTACTAGCTGCCACTCGCTTCCTGTTGTCTTGTACATGGTTCCTTATTTGACTTTATATAAAATTATCAGGATTAAGTTGGCTAATTGGCATACTTTTCAGATCTTGAATTGATTTTACATTTTGGAAAACAACAATATTTTTACTATTCACTTCAAAAGGATGCACTACTTTGTGTTTTTCTACAATGATCCCAATGAAATATGTGGAAGTTTGTATTTATGGGGCAACAAAATATAAGAATTGTAAAAGGTGTTCTCACCTCTTGAATCTAAATGACCTTTTCAGAGTAACTATCCTTTAAGAAAACCTATTTTTACAACAATTACTAAAGCCATCCTTGTGCGGTAGTTACTGATCAGCATGTGGGCTCGCTAATCCTGCCATCATTGAGCTCATATATCTGTCCATTCTATTCTGAGACAAGTGCTAACATGCCATAATCATCATAAATCTTCCCCTGACCTGGGCCACCACAGCCTACTGATTACGGCCTTGGTCCCAAAGGTGTCTGAGTTAAAGCTTATGTTATTCCACCCTTAGCATCACACCGCCCACTCAGTTGCCTCTAAACATTGGTAAAAAAAAAAAAAAAAAAAAGAGGAGGGAGATATGAGTGTAGACAGAGTACAGGGAGGCAAAGATGGGCTGTTATGTTCTGGGAAGCATTCTGTGCATCTGACAAAAATATGAATTCTTCTCAGTGTGTCATCTGCATGTCTCCCTGATGCAGCAAAGTTTTGTCTTTCATCAGCAGCCAGTGATGACTCTATTTCCAAATATTTAATGCATGGGGGAATTTCTTGCTCAATCTGAATGTGTTTAAACTGAAAACTGTTTTTTCCTTTAAAACAAAAAAGGACCCCCCCTTCAGTTTTCCAACAGCCATGAAAATATCATGTCATGAATACCACTCCTTTTATGTTTTTCCCAAACCTCTTGCTACGCTGTAAATGGCTGTCGATGGAGAGACTTTTTTTTTCTTAAGTGTTGATAGGACTCAAGCTCCTGCATGACCCTACAACCCTGATGATGGGATGTCAGGGTCTAAAGGGGCAGGTAGAGCTACTGGCCATTGGAGTTTTTTTTTTTTTTTCTGGAAAGTAAACTTAGCCTTCTCTCCCAAAGCAAGGCACCATACACACATCAACACCTCCTTCACAGGTTTGCAGCAGGAAAACAGGAGGCAGGAGGTACTGTCAGTCTGTTCTGTTGAAAAGAGCAGTGTGTGACAATTTTTGGGAGTCATGTTTATATTCATGCCTTGCATGACAAATGTGTCTCTTTTGGAAATATATGCATAAATGTGTCAGTAAGATAAATGAAAGCACTACAACAAACAAGTGATGCCTTGACACCTTTTGTCACTTAAGCACTGGTATATAGATATCATGCACTCCATCTGTCTGCAAACCACCTCTAGTTACTGGCTCTTTGTGGAATTAATTATTACTGAACTCTAAAAATCTTTCAGAAATTTATTTCAATTACAAATGATTTGGTGACTTACAAAGTGAGTTATGTGAGAGTTTATTAAAGGCCAGGTCACTGATGAATAGCATGTAAAGTTTGACTACTTTTTTTTGCATTTCCTTATTATTTTCACATATATATTTTTATGACAGGGATCCATTTAGTGAAGGTGCAACAAATTCAGATTCAAATCCGCAACTCTAAATTGATCTAGCCTAAAGCCGGGAATTAGAAAGTGAGTGTTCTGTTTCACAACGGCTGCTAACAATTAGTTCAATCAATTTTAAATAGGTCCACTCAGAGATAAGCGTGTACGTAACAAGTATGAAAAGCCATTATCAGTGGAGTAGTATTTGATGAGTCACCATGACAACAGGCAACAGGAAGTGCCTATTTCACCCCACCGGAACTAAAGATTTTGATGTAGAAATGCAAAATAATAAAATAAAAAAGGAGAATGTGTTTCAAAGACGGAGAATCAGTGCTACAGCTACAAAGGAGAGGAAGATGGCAAAGGAGAAGATTGTTGCTCGAGTGAATGCGCAAGTTTATATGAAGTCTATGGCAGGCCATTTTTACATTTATTAAAAGCAGTCCTCTCTGTTGTTCCATTTGTAGATGACTAAAATAAGATTCTTACCGATCAGAATCACACTCATAGACCTAACTGTAATAATACGTTTTTTTATTACATTTTTGTAGCAGAAACTGAATTTTAGAAAGTAAAGAAAAAAAAATGCTTACACATTTTAAGTGGCCATTCTGACATATATCAGCTTGACTGAAAATATATTTATGATAGCTGAAAAACATTTTTTCATAGTTAAAATAATACAATTCTGACCAGTAATACTATGCCTATGGAAATCTGAAATTTCTTGACATCCAGAATGTTTATTATAGATGTGGAGACTGTCACTTTGTTTGAAATGGTGATTTAGACAAAGAAAACCTTTTTTTTTTTACAGATATCAGGAATACATATTCAGTAAAACTAGTACCGGTACATATCAAAACGGCTTGCCACAGAGGTTGTTAGTAGATCAATGTATCTATTTAGATGAAATCTTCTGGCAGGAGGTGAGGATGAAAAATGAAAACGTTCTACTATACATAACCTGTGGATCATCTCATGTGTCCATCCTCATGTTGATTCAGTCTTCTTTTACAAAGTAAAGTGGCTGTTTGCAGACAAATGACTGTTATAAGCGGCTATCAGTCCCACAGAATGGCTTCAGCTTGTTCCAGTTGGTTCATTAGGTTGTTATCATTGAAATGAAAATAATTTCAGTAGTTCTTCATGTACTAATGAATGATATATATATACATACACACAAAACCTGCTACTGACCAGGTTGGCTCTGTAGAGAATGTTACTACGGTGACTGGAACAGATGTTGAATAAACTCTCTTTGTGAAGCAGAAAAGTCAGAGTTTCCCTGCTTTAAGGTTTAGACAACTTTGAGTTTTCGGTAAACCTACTTTATGAAATGAACCCCTGCATTATTCTTTGTGCATATCATTTGTATGCTGTGTATATGTGCTGTATACTGTCTAAACCAATGAAAACATCAAGAAACAACAGAGTTGAAGTTTGCAACTTTAATATGTTCTTGGTTTATATATAGCACCCTGTAAACATGTCAATATCCCTTTAGCTAGTCTCAATTTTGTTGGATTAAAATCACAAACTTCTGTGCCTTTTATTTGTATCCTCTATCATAAACAAATGCAAAACATTTTAAAGGGTTAATTTTTCTTAGTAGTAATATTCCCAAAGGTTCTGCTGCATCATTTGGTCCACTTCACTTTGATACCCTAAGTGTAGTTGCAAATATAACAAGAGGTTTAAGGGTAGTTTTCATTCTAAAACAATGTATTAAGCCTCAAAGAACTCACAGAGCATTGTTCAGTCAATCATCTGAAAATATAAATATTATGGTAAACTGTGCATGGCAGCCTATCTGACAGGCTGAACTACTTGAGCAATGATCAAAGAAGTAGTCAAGTGGCCAAGAAAATCTTTTGAGGAGCCATAGAGTAACAAAATCTGTTAAAGGGACAAATAGCCTCTATGGAAGTCTTGCAATATGAAATACGTGGTTGAAGGAGCAAGCACTCTCATTTAGAGTTTTTTTTTAAAAAGGCATGAAATGGACAAAGCAAAAATGTAAGGGGATGTCAAAGCTTAAAAGAAAATGTACCCTATATACTCCCCTCAATGTGAATTTCTCTCTGTGAAACATGGTGATGGCAGCATTATGCAGTGGGGATGCATTTTTTCAGCAAATTTAGTGCCTGAAAAGTTCCTGGAGAAGAACATATTAGATGCTACAAATGACTTTCCTTCTAGCAAGGGATATTGATCCTTTAGTAAGGTAGTGTTAAAACGGTTTGTTCTAACGAATGAATCTCTTATAGAACAACCTAAAGTAATACCATTCCATGAACTGAATGCTTTCTCACTTCAGTTAAAGTCAGCATGAGTCAGCTTGTTTCTCCAAGCTAAGCAACAAAGTAAGTTTTAATTAACTCCAGATTTGCCGAGCCATCCTACTGGAAAGGCTGAAGAAAAGTGATTCACCACTTAGGATATACAAGAAATTGCACTGATCCACTTACTCTGCATGAATCAGTGGTTCATTTAGGCTGTGGCCGAGTTGAGGACTGGGATTAAGTTGAGGAGTGATTAGCCAACTAATACTTTACTGGAAGTGTCACTGAAGAATTCAGGCTACCATTCTTTTGCACTTTTACTAAGCCTGTGTTACATTGAGAGCAAATACATTTTTAGGGTTGAAAATGTAGAAAATGATTTAATATTTTCCTTTCATTTTTTGCACCGCTTTGTTTGACTTTAAATCATCGGTTTAGCTATATCAGATTAAGGTTTGTGTTTGTATTGTGACAAAATGTTTAAAAGCTCGTGCACGCTCACCGGATTGTTGCAAAGTCTATAAAGCTGGGCATAAACTGTACAATTTTTGCCGATTTCAGGACCGATTCTCAAGTCGTGCGAGAATTTTTCAATTGGGCCGACTTTCAGCCTGATCGTGCATTTTGTAGTGTATAGGGGGGTAATGAGGGGCGATCAGCCTCACACAACCACCTCCCAATCAGAAATCGCAAGGTCAGGAAAAAATCAAGCATGTTTGCAATTCAGATGGTTTGAAATTTAAGTTTGAAAAGTAAAAACTGTAAAAAGTAAGGTCTCCTCATTGGAAATCATAGCATAGTCTTGTTTTTCTGAAGAGGTCCTGCAAGGTTATGTTGAGGCTACATGCTTGGATGTCAGTCATATGGAGAGGGCATCAATGCAATAAATTAATGTATGACTAACTATATAAACCTCTGTACAGATAATTAAAGCCCCACCAGAACAGAGACATACTTCCCCATTAATAAACGCTGGATCACCAGTGATCAAAGGTAACTGCTAAACAAGAAAAAGGAACCTTCAAAAAGGGAGAGAGGGAATTATTGAGGAGTCAGACGCAGCCTACGTTCAAGATGCGTAAGGAGAACACAAAGGAGGCATACAGGAAGAAGCTGGGAAGCAAGCTATAGCAGACCAATACCAACTATGTGTGGTCAGGGATGATAACAATCACAGGCTTCAACCAGAGGGACGATTAGACAGATGGAAGTCCGGACAAAGCCAATGAACTGAACACATTCCTCAATAGGTTCTGTTCAGCTTCATCCAAAGCTTCCCTCACACACCCAAATTAATAGATTTCCACCTGTACTATTGACCTTCTTGCTTCTATTCACTTGTCCTCGACCGGAGAATGGCACATCTCTCTTCCACCTGCCTGCATTTATAAACAGAAAACTCAGCCAACAGTTCTCAATAAATAAAACAATAAATCTGTTGCTCTAACATCCTAAATCATGAAAATCTAGTCATTTTTTAATTGTCATTACAATACACAAGTACAGAGCAATGAAATGAACTCTCTACGTTTAACCCATCCCCTTGAGGAGCAGTGGGCTGGCATTGTGCGACACCTGGGGACCAGTGTGAGGTTAACGTCTTTTACTCTGTATCTCCGACTTCCAGTACAAGACAGTCCCTGTCATTAGCATAGATGCCCGGATGACTCTTCATTGGGTGCATCAGAAATGAAAAGAAGCTAAGTACAGGGAGCTTGTGAATCTCACTGTGGGATAGTGTGGAAAGAAATCATCTGATTCTGAATGTCAACAGAACAAGGGAGATGATTGTAGATTTCAAAAGATACAGGAACAAGTCAAATGCCATTCAAGAACCCAAATATGGTCTCTCAAAAAGAGTGAAGTTGTTGACAAATTATGATGGAAAACAAGATGAGGCCCCACTGTAGAAAAGTGCGATATTCTAAATGATGTGTAAAGGACAACTAATAAAGCAGAAAAATATGTTGTTCACAGAGTCAAATATAATGTATTTTTGATTTTGCAAATAAATAAAGTTTGTACTATGGCCAAAAATGTTTCCTTCGTTGGATTTTGAGTTTACTGAATGTAGTGTACTAAAATATAAGGGGATCTGACTGAGTTGACCCCTTCACACACACACACACACACACACACACACACACACACACACACACACACACACACACACACACACACACACA